>NW_026869257.1:0-74956 GCF_020745735.1 Hemiscyllium ocellatum | reverse complement strand
TTTTGTGAAAATTCAAATGCTCTACTCCCATTTGATTCTCAGTTGTCGATATCACAACGGACAATCTCCACCACCTCCAGCAGGTTTGTCAAAGATAATTTCCCTTTCCTGAATCGAGGCTGACTCTACCATATCATATCATTATCTCAAAGCGTCAGTTGTCTCGTTCCTTATAAAGTGTTACATGTGTTGCGCTCCATACAGCTGATGTAAAGCTATTTATTTTCCTGGTTGTCTTCTCCATCCTGTTATAATATTTAGTTGAAAATCACACAACACCAGATTATAGTCCAACAGGTTGAATTGGAAGCACACTAGCTCTCAGAGCGTCGCTCCTTCATCAGGTGGTAGTGGAGGGCTCAATCCTAACACGCAGGATTTTTAGCAAAAATGTACAGTATGATGCAACTGAAATGATACTTCGAAAAATTGACTGTCTGTTTAGCCTTTCATCTGTTAGAATACCGTGATAGTTTCAGTTCTTTCATGCATAAATCTCAAAACATTTTTTAAAAAGTTTCATTGTCTGATTAGCTGTTCACTATGGTGAAAGCTAGACAATATGTCGACGGTGTTGGCCCCTGTGTTCTCTCTCTATGTCGTGACGCTTAGACGGTAACCATATGTTTGGGTCTCTCTGAATGGACGCAGCAGCTGATAACACAAACCGGAAAGAGTGTCCATAGAACCTCTCTTTACTTTGTAATGACACGAGCAAGTCAAATCCTCACACACACGGTGCACCCATTTAGTGCTGAAAGTGTTTCTCTTCTTAGCGGAAAAAACCGTTACATCTCTCCACAGTCCCACACTCACAGTTTCCTCTCTCCAAAGAAGCAGTGACAATGTAACATTGCCTTACTCTGTATCTCAGCAACTACAATGGCAGCACTTGTATTGCAGATGGAGTAGATCACCACACTTCGAGAAGAAGGGCAGAGGGAATATAACTCAGTTTAAACAGGGACACACCAAAATTAACATGATATTCAGGAAGATGTGACAAGGGGAAATCTGAGAATAAACTCCCATTTTATTTTCCTTCTGGTTCATCATCAGCAGTCCCTTTGTTCGCTTTGCATTTCTCTTTCACTCTTTATATGTTTTTTCTCTCCTGATAGACGCTGTCATACTTGCTGAGATTCTCCAATGTTTTCAGACACTGGAGAATTTTATTTCAGATCTGCATCATTTACAGTTCCTTGGTTTATTTCACCTTTAATGCTGTTGTTTCACAGAATGTCTGCATCACTGGCAAGGGCAGCATTTGTCATCCATCACTAATTGCCGTTGACTGCGAGACCATTTGTTAAGTCCATATGAGCTGATCTTTTTTTTGTCACACGCAGTTCCTTTACCAAAGGCTATCAGTGAAATATATAAAGAAATCCTGATTGTTTATGGTTGCCGTTTGTAAAATGAGGTTTCATCCAATGGTTGCCATTCAAATTTAAGTTCTAACATCGGCTGTGGTAGGATTTGAAACAATGCATTTAAAGTCATAACTTGTGCCTGTGAATTCCATCTGAATTACACGGCCAGGGACATTATTACTCTGATATGAGGTCCCTATTATGAAATAACTGGAGAGACAAGAAAAGGTTTGTGGTCAAAATACTTGTAACTGGAAGAGTGGTCAGAAAAGGATTGGAGCCACAGAATATGAGGTTATGAAGGAGGCAGATGGTGGCTAATTCAGCAACAGCACTGAGGTAGAGTTGAGACTGGGGATATTATAAAGATGAGGGTAGGCAGGTTTGATGACAGAGAGAATACAGTGTTATAAAACAGTTCAGAGAAAAGGGTAGACTCAACGGTCTGAACAGTCTTGTTCCTTCTTAGATGTTTATGAGTGAAGAGTCTGATATTGATGTTCACGAAGTGGAATTTGTGACTGAAACTGAAGATAACAGTTTATGCATTTTTAATATATGAATAATCGAAATAGCAATAACCTTCACCATCGTTTATAGAATGGACAGAAATTTGCTTACCAGGAACACCAATAATAGCAAGGATGGGATAATACCCAGCTTGAATAATTCTCAGTACGGCTTCTATCCGCAACTCTATCCATGCCCAATCCTGAGAAAGCAAGTAAAGAATCGCAGATAAACTCATGTCCATTGTTGGAACATTCTAGTCTAAAACATTCAGATTCTGATCCATTGTTGGAACATTCCAGTTGAATACTGTCAGATTCTGAACCATTGTTGTAACATCCCAGTGTAATGTTCTCAGATTCTGATCCATTGTTGGAACATTCCAGTCTACTGTTCTAAAATTGTCTTCCTCTACCTTTTTCTGTAGCTGCTGATTCCAATCACCTTGAGGATGGCACTGCCGCTGATACTCTGTGGTAACAGGTTGAAGAAAGCCCCTTATTAATAGAAGAGGAAAGCCTCCAGGGACACAGTTAGGATCCATGAAGACTGACATCAATCACAGTCACCGAACAAACAGCTCAATTTAACCCCTTTCACAACAACCATGACAAATGGCAATAATACTTGGTCTTCCTGAGATGTTGATATCGCTGTCGGTCTAATGGCACGTCACGAATTGTAAAGTTAGAGGTGAGGCAGAGAGATAATGCTTTGTCTTCACTAGCTCAGTGATTGTCCTCTCTTTTGGCAGGGTCGGAATTGCTGGGCTCCTGAGGCTGTGTCTGATTACCAGGCCTGCTGCATCTTTGGCTTTATTTATTTCCATTTAACTTTGACATTTATCTTATCGACATTCCATTGCTTAGGTGGAGTTAGGCATTTTTGAGACCTACTACAGCTGTATAGACGGTGTAGATACAGTCTATTCCTTGTCGTCTTTGCAGCCGAGGCCTGGTCCTGTAGAGTGATGGTCAAACTCTCACTGAACAAGGATTCTTAGTTTTACCTTTCACCAATTATTGCTGGGGTCTCAGTAGGGGAGTAAGGCAGAAAATCTCTCCCGGCTGCTGCACACTCTGTGATGTCTCTCAGAAGTGTCTTTTGATATTCATTCCTCCTGGATTGGAGAACTGCAGGTCAGACAATGTGCTTCCTCAATTGGTTTTTGGACAAGTTTGCGTTTCTAGGATGTTACCATTTTAGAGCAGTTACTGTTTAGTAATTAAATAACTTATTAATCTATTAAGTTTTCCAATAAATTACATTATTTCAAGTTACTTTTGTTGTTGTTTTTTTGCCTACAGTGTTTGAATAAATTGCGTTTTGCTTAATGTCAAACATTTTGACCAAACGAATTGCACCTGAAACACAGCACCTCACAATTACTTTTAAAATAAGAAAACGTTCGGGTCGAGACGACCTTCTTCATATATTATGAGAGGGGTCTTTTCGGGTCCATAATAAAAAGGATAGATATTCATGTTTTAATTAGATAATTATTTAATGGACAATAGTTTCAGCAACACGGGGTTTGACAGCGGAATGCACCGAGTTGGATGAGTGATAACTCTGTCAGGAATTATATCAGATACACAATCCATATCACAGTTCCAGCCCAGATATAAGACCAGATAAGATATCTTCTCAGCACGGAGTACTGTGCAGACCAGGCTCAGTACAACTTAACAATCTGTCCAGGATGGAATACTGTGCAGCTCTCAGTAATCCACTAGCTATCTGTCTAACATGGGGAGCAGTACAGACCACACTGGTGCATTGATTAAGAAGCCTGGACAAAACTGTCTGTCCAGCATGGGTGATATGTAGCCCACACCGGTGTCTTCTTCTATAAACGTGGACAAGGTATCATGTTCAGTGTGGGGATCTGTATTGTGAATAACAGTGAATGCATCTGTTACCCTCCCACCATGCAGAGCTGTGTGCATCACCCCATTGCATTGTTCAGTAACACTGTGTTAGATCCCTGCGCAGTGTGAAGAAAGTAGCAGCCCATGCTGGAAGTGACAGCATATGCAGCTCCCGTCCATTTACAGCTCCACACCTCCGTTGTGCAATGACAAGGGGTGTTGTGGGTGTGTAAATCACTGGCAGAGAGTGATGATAGAGGAATCAGTTAAAATACCTACAATCGAAAGCATTTTGTGAAAAAGAGATGGAGAGATTGAGAGACGACTTCATGGAAGATCACAGGTTTCAGAATGCTGAAATGAAGGTATTTCGAGATCATCCTACAACATGAGCCAGTAATTGCAGGAATGATGGGTGAATGGGACATTAGTGTCAGTTCAGATGATGGAGAAGTTTGGATAAGCATTTGTTCTGCTGCTTTGTAACTGGGAGTGATGTCAGCAGAGGTTATGACTCATTGGGCTGAATCGAACAATAGTTTGTGTCGGTGCCATTTTCATTGAGTTTGACAGAGGGATTGTCTGTACGAGGCTGAGTTAGTTTCCTGGTGCTATCTTATGGAACTCACCTCATTAACTACCGCCCCACCCCATGGTGTCCCTCTCTTTCAATGGTGCTCCCTCTACTGCATGCAGCACTCTCTCTCGCTCTCTCTCTCTCTCTCTCTCTGCTTCCCCCTCACCATTGCAATACTCCCACACGGCGATAGAATGTTCTGTAGAATTCCAATTATGGAATGTTCCAGACAACGTTCCACGTTGTTCCAATGGGCAGAAAAATGTCAGTGCCCCAATATGTAATACGTAACGGGAAGGAGTAGAGATGTGTGTTTTTAAAATCACATACTATTTAAATCCATCATGAGACCGTTCAACCATTTAAACGTGCGCTAGTATTAATAAGCTCGGGGGTGATCTGATTGTGCTCTGAGCTCCATCTTAGAGGAGCTTCAGACACTCAACCCCCTTGGGTTTATGTCACTGACCAGACGACACTCCAGAACTTTTACCCCGGTTTTCTTCAAGCACCTGTTCAAGGCCATTTCCCATGGAGGACGGACTCTCCTAACAATATATTCCACCAGCTTTATACGTCTATATAATGGTAAACACATTTTACACAGACATACTCTTATTTTTATGGTTATCAATATCGAATTACAATTAATAATTCTGGTTATTTCACTTGTCTCACTTTATTGTATTCAGCTGAAGACAGCTTCTAAACACTTTTCTCATTATAACATACAAATCATAGCAAAGAACATTTTTATCCTCAGCCATTATCTTGACCGTTCTCTGAATTGTACCGTTTTCCTTGTTATGAAAATTTCTATTGCCCTTTGTCTGTGTCTTTTTTCTGTACGTAGCAGTTACACAGTCTCCCACGCAGTTGGCTGGACGGCTGGTTAGCGATGCACAGGGAAACCAACAGCCCAGGTTCAATTCTCCACACTGACAGAGTTTACCATGAAGGGGACGGTCTCTCAACCTTACCCCATCACCCGAGGTGTGGTAACCCTCAGCGTAAACCACCACGACTGGTCTCTCTCTCTCTCTCTATTGACAGAGCAGCCCCATGGTCCTTTGGAACTGTATTGTATCACTGTTAACATTTTAAAATGTTATCCATGTCATCATTTCGTTTTGCCTTATAGTCCTGGATGTTGTGGAGCAGTGTTATTTTGGACCACTGTCAGCATTACCCCCACACTGTACATTCCTGCCATTTCCCCAAAAATCCATGAGTCCGTCGGTATTTATGTGGTCTGTGTCACAAAAAATTCAATATCTCTGCCTCCAATTACCTGCAAAAAAAAACAATTTATCAAAAACAAAATTAACGTCATATCTGTGTGTCAGAATTTTTTTGTGTCCTTACCTTAGAAAGGATATAATTACATTGGAAGCAGTTCAGAGATGTTTCACTTCACTGCGATGAAGAGCTTATATTATGGAGGCTTGAACAGGTTGCTCTTGGAATGAGACATGATTTGGTTTAAACACACAAAACCTAGAGGAGAGTGGATCAGGTAAATACACACTGTGAGTTTGTATAGTCCAAACTTGTGTCATTTTCATAGAAATTCGACAATATTGAAGCACGACCTTCTGCCCATCGAGTGCACACTGACCCAACGAAAAGCATCCCAGACAGCCCTGCCCCATCCACGTAACCCAACTTTTCCCATGACTAACCCACCTAACCTACACATCCCTGGGCACAATGGGAAAACTGTCATGGCCGATCCACTCTAAGTTGCAAATCTTTAGATTGTGGGGAGAAACTGTAGCACTGGGAAGAAACCCACACAGACACTGGGTGAATGTTTAAACTCCACATAGAAGGTCGCCCAAGGTTGGAATTAAGGTCAGCTGCTTGGTGATGTGAAGCATCAGTGTTGAACACAGATCCACCATGATCCTCTGTGGCTTAAGAAAAATAACTGTGTGACTTGTTCCCGTTACTGAACCTGACCCAGTCTGAGACTTTATCATCGGCCATATCACCAACCTGGTTACATTTAAAGTTTGTTGCGAGCAATGTAGGAGTGACACTAGAAAGGCAAACTGTTGACACCCTCCAATCTCAGTCAGAACCAGAGTGAGGAGAAATTCACAAAGTGGGATTTCATTCAAGTGTGAATTCTCTTTCCCAGAAGTTTGATAGCTGAATCTTTATTTTATATCGATGCTGGATTTGTCTGCTTTTCCATAGACAAGTGAGTCAGGGATAATGGTGCATGGAGAGAATACAGCAGCTGGGAACACACTGAGATGAGCCACGTCCTTAATTACTGGTAGAGTAGTGTCAAAGAGCCAAAAGGCCCAATCGTGTCTGTCAGCCCTATGCTCTGATGTTCCTTTCAGCCCTTGGGACCTGCTATAATGGGCCAGATCGTGGCCGTTCCAATGGTTCGGTGTAGTTTCAGAAATGGACTTGGAAAAATCAGGCTGAGTCAAGAAGTGACCCTATCACACCCCCACACCCCCAATCCCTCTTTCCAGGCCTCCCCACTTTGTAACTTCTGTTCCCCACTTGGGTTATGTTACAAACCCAGATTCGTTGTGGATACAGTCCCCATACCCCACCCAGTGTAAACTCAAACAAATTCACTACTCTCCCTGAATGCAATGTTGTACAAAACGACTTCCAGGAAAATAACCAGTTACTTTCCAAAAGCATAACATAGGAATGAAAGAAATAGGAACAGCGGGTCTATTCGGCCCCTCAATCCTGCACTGTCATTCAATTATGGCTTGTCTACTCTAGGGCTCAACTCCACCTTCCTGCTAACGGCTTGTATCCTTCAACTCGCTGATATGTCAAAAACCATTCCACTCCATCTGCATATACATTCAGTGTCCCAGCTCCCCCCCCCCCACACCCAAGTCTCTGTGTTAGGGTATTCCAGATATTCACTACCTTCAGAAAGAAGACATTTTTTGCATCTCAGTTTGAATTTAGTATCCTTTATTCTTTACCTATAATCCCCAAATTCAACACTCTGGCCAAGAGAAGACCCATATTCTCTACATTTACCTTCAGCCCTCTCTGTATTTTGCACGTTTCAGTCACATCACCCACATTCATTTCAACCATAATGAATAATCGCCTCACCAATTTAGATGTACTCAATAATTCAACTTTTGCAATCCAGGAACCCGCCTAATGAACCAACCTAGTTACTTGCTTCATCAGCATGCTGACTTTATGTTACATACACAGAAACACTCTAATCTCTTTGAACTGCTCCTTTTTTGGGAGTCATTTTCATTAAGTAACAGCCTTACGTTTGGTTCTCAGTGTCATCCACAAACTCGGGTGTATACTGCACTCAGCTTGCACCGTCAGGCTGTCAGTATAGATGGTCAATAACTCATGCCATCGGATTGATATTTGTGGTACTCCACTTGATACATTTCATCATAAAGATCTATTAATCGTTACTCTCCAATTTCTATGTGTTAACCAATCGTCATTCCATCAAATATATTATCCGTCATATTATGAGCTCCTGTATTGTGTAAAAACCTTTATTTTATGATACCTTAAGGAAAATCTTTGGCAAGCCTCATGTCTACCAGTTCCCTTTCATCAAGTCCGCTTGTTACATTGTCAGGGGTATCCAGATAAACTTTGCATGATTTTTTACATATCCCCTTTCATAAAACCCTAACGATTCTGCTTGAAGCATTTCTAAATGCCCTGCAATTCCCTTCTTAATAACAAACTCTCGCAGATTCCCAACAATAATGGTGAAGCTAAATGGTTCCCAGCAATAATGGTTCAGTCTCCTCCTTTCTTAAAGACAGTCGCCACATTGGACGTACTCCAGTTTCGCTGTAACACTCCTGTAATCCAAAGAATTATAGAATATTTTACACAGTGCCACCAGTCACTCTGTAACTACTTCCTTTAAAACCAGCTATGAATTTCTGCAGACCTGTCCCCACTTACACTTCTCTATTTGTTTTAAAAAAACTTTGTTCCTTTTGTTCGAACGTCCCTACTAATACCATTTTGTTTTTAGTATTGAAATATTTACAGCGCCTCACCTTGTGAGGACTAATGTAAAATATTGGTGTAAATTATCTGCAAATTTCCTCTGGGCAATTCCCCCGTCACACCCTTCAGATATCCTCAATATACTTTCCTGACTTCATTTCCACAAAAAGTCACGCACTCATCCTGATTTATTTTGTTATAAACACAGAAAATCTCATGCTGCTTGGTTTTATATATCTTGCCAATTTACTTGCATCATATCTTTTATTTCTTTTTCCTCACTTTCTAGATTCATACAGCCATAATCGCCCACAAACAGACCCTTTGATTCAACTTGTCCATTCTGACCAGGTTTTCCTAACTAAACTAATTCCACCTGCTTGCACTTGGCCCAAATGCCTCTGTACATTTCCCATTAATATGTTTGTCCAACTGTCTTTTCAATATTGTAGCTGTATCTACCACTTTTCCTCTGACAGCTCATTCCATGCAAACGTCACCCTCTGCATGAAATGGTTGCTTCTTCGTCCCTTTTAAATCTTCCCCTTTCATCTTAAAGCTATGTCCTCCATGTTTGAAATTCACTATTTTGTCAAAAAGACGTTGACTATGCAACCTATCCATGTCTCTCATGATTTTATACACTTTTTTTATTCATTTCACCCCTCAACCTCCTAGACTCAATCTGATATTAACTTCAAGACCAATCATTTAAAAATAATCACTAGAAATTTGAAACAATATTAAAAGCGAATGGCAAACAGCACACAGCCCCAAACATCATACTGTGATTTATTTTTCTCCATATGACATTACTAAGGCAGCATGAAACTCTTACTAGTGCCAATAAGAAGTCAAACACCTGATTTTTTTTTTGTCTGAAGGGGGCGAAGGTCTCTACAGTGAAAACGTATCTCTGCCCAAATCTATGTAATGCCACATAGTCAACATTCTTCCTCTTGGTTTCCCTATTTGGTTGTGCCTTCTGTAGCTTGCACTCAGTATAGAGAACCCTTTTTCCCCAACTCACATCTTAATTTAAACCCATTTAACATCATCTTCTCGTTCACCACTGATAAAAGCCCGATTTATCTTTTGCCACACCCTCTTTACACTGTCATCCATCCCCCACCTCTGACAAGGGAATAAAAAGCCCATTTTCCAATCATTTGCAATTCTGAACAAGTGTCAGACTGGACTTGAAACGCTAATTCTCTTTCTATGTCTCTGCAATGCTGCCAGACCTGCTGAGTTTCTCCAGAATAGGCACAGCACAAATTTTCAATTAAACAAACAACTATGGATACTGGAAATAAAAAGACAAAAACGCTGTAGGATCTGGGAACTTAGTAGAAGGGACACTTAAACGAAAGATTAACTCTGCATTCACTCCTGAATATGCTGCCAGACCTGCATAGTTTGTTCAGCAATTTTTTTTTGAAAAAGTTCCAAAATTGTGTGTCAAAGCTGCTCATACGCCCTGTTCAGCATGGACTTCCATACACCAGGAAGTGAACGATAACACAACGTGCACAAAGTCCTTGGTTCCATAAGTTTGGCATCACTGATACTATAGAGCTCTTTATCATGGTCAGGGCGAAAAACAGAGGGAAACACATTCACTTCAAATACAGAAGATGGCATTATAGGAAAGGAAAAAATCAGATGAATATGTTAAAGTGTTTGAGTAATGTAACAAATTGGAGGCGTGACACCCGGGAGAAACCCTCAGCAGAATGAGTATATGAAAATGGAAGTGTTACCACATCAGAAACATAGGTCACTGTGTACAGGGCATGGGTCTCGATGTGAACTGCGGGACGGTCAGGGGAATGGAATCACAGATATTGCAGTGAACTGGTCCTATCATGTGATGCTGCGGACAGCAGCAACAGCAGAAGCAGCATTGTAATTAATCACAATCTGTAACTGTTTACCCAGGATAATCTACCAGTCTACCATGAGCATCAAGCTAATCGATTGTTCAGTGACGAATGTGGGTGAACGTGCTAGAGTCAGAATCATGTGTATCTAAACGTAATGCTAACCCATTAAAGCTACCGCAATTGACTGGTTGGATTCCAGACATCAGGGCTAACATCTGGGAGTGAGGGAGATGTTAGTCCAAGACTAACAGATCAGATCTAAGATTTGCAGTCCTGCCACATCCAGTCCTAAATGTAAACGGACCATTAAAAAACTTATTGGAGGAGAGGACTCCAGATATATCACCATCCTAAATAATGGAACAACCCTGCACATCAATGTAAAAAACAACAATACAATGTATGTACCATCCTCAGCCAGAAGTGTTGCTTGGGTGATGCAGATCACCCTCACCATGATGTACATGGAATCACAGATGCTAGTCTTCAATCAATTCGATTTGCTGCACGTGAGATGAAGAAACAGATGTAGATACGACAAAGGCAATGAGCCCTGACACCATTCTTGTAATAGGACTGAAGACTTGTGCTGCACAACAAGCCGTGTCCCTGGGGAAGATGCTTCATACCAGCTCCAACTCTGATATCGCCCTTGCAATGTGGAAAATTACTCAAGTATATCCAGTCTTCTAAGAGGAGAATAATTACAATATGACAAATTACCACGCCCTCAGTCCCATCTGGATACTCAAATTTGTGGGAGTTCTTTTTGACAGTTTTGTCAAGCAGCACAGAAATAACCTGCTCAGTATGGTTTCTGATAGGTCCCCATATGGAGATACTAATCCAGACCAGACTAATGCTCTGGCAGCTGGTGGAAGTTAAAAACAATTAAAAACATATAAATATCTAAAATCTGGTATCTGTAATGGTGACCCGAAAGCCATTGTCGATTGTAAACATCTATTTCCTTCCCCAATGTACTTTCAGGAAGCGAATCTCCCGTGCTTTCCTGGTCTGGACTAAAAATGACTGCAGATACACAGACATGTGATAAACTCTTCAATGGTCTCGGAAACGGCCAAGCAAGACACTCAATTGTATCAAACTGCTTCGAATACTTCAAGTTTTAAACCGGACCCAATACCCAGCACTAGACTTGGTATTGGAAAAGGGAATGGGAGACACAGTACAGTCGACCCTGAAGAGATTTCCTTATGAACATGTAAGAGCTATTGTCAACTTTTGCAGAGCTTTCCCACAGACAGCACAGAAACATCAGGAAAGGAGTAGGGAATGGGCCTTCCCCATTCTGGGTAATGGAGAAAATTTCCTCCGTGCAGTTTTCCTCACACAGTGTTCATTTCCCTTATTATGTTTAAATCTGATCAAACATGTAATAAGAATTGCTGTCGTCACTGATGTCCATTAATTTTGCTCCTTCAATCTATATACAGGCCGTTATGTGATGACACATGCCTATTAATTATCATTTGGCTGCCATGCCTTCATGAATTGTATGCTTTTCTTAATTAAATAAAGCAAGTTCCTGGTCACTGTTCCATCTCCAACATTGGCTGAACAGCAAAACCCAAGCTCATGATCCTCTACCTGCAAAATGTACACTCAGTGTGTTCAGCTAAAACAGGGATGCAATCCGATCTGCAAGCCTTGAAACTGAGCCTCACATTGGGAATTGTAGGCTACATTTCGAAGAAACATCATTTCAAACTGGGTGAGAATTTTGGGGAGAATTGGAATTCCACAGCAACATCACGTGGTCAGTCAGCCCCGAAAACATCTAGTCAAGAGCATCGTCAAAGGTACAGCGCTGTAGTCAGTGTCCGTCGTGTTGAGGTGTTACATGTAAAGCACTATTTCATTGCAATATATGTTTTAAAGATTAACTTAGGCTGTGCTAGTGTGTGTGTTAGATCAGCTTTCATTTCTGGATTTTACTGATATTTCAGGGTCTGCCCTAAACCTCTTCTTTCCCATAGCCCCCGTTATTTATATTGCACCATTATCAAACTGCTCCAAGTTTTGGAACGATAAAACCGACAGAAAATTCGTTGCTGGAAAAGGGAACGGGACACACAATCCTGTTGACACTGCAGAGATCTCCTTCTAAACATCTGAGAGCCTGTGACAGCTGTACTCCAGCTGTCTGCTGATACCTTTAGTGTCCAGAAATCCTTAATTATATTTAATGTCCTGGATTCCACAGCCTTATGTTGGAGAGAACTCCCCAGGTTCGCCAGTCTCTGAGTACAGACATTTATTCTCATCTTAATGCAGAGTCACCTGACTGTATCTAATACTGTGGTCCCTTGTTTTAGGCATCCCAGTCAGGGGAATTACTACCTCTGCTTCCAATCTGTCTCGCCCTGTCAGAATTTTATAAATTTCTCTGAGACTTCCACTCATTTTCCTAACGCACATGGAATACAGGCCCAGTCGCCCCAAACTCTGCTTGCACAACAAGCCTGTCATCGCAGAGATGAATCAGGTCATCCTGCGCTGCTCTTCCTCAATGTCAGGTTTGTCCTTTATTAAGTAAGGAGACCAAAGCTGCACACAATACTCCACAATGTTCAAGATGGGGTCTCACCAAGGCCCTGTACAGCTGCAGTAAGGCACCCTTACTCCTGGACTCAAATTCCTTTGGATTAAAAGTCAACTCACCATTTATCTTCCTAACTGCTTCCTGTTCTGCAATAGTGCTTTCAGTGAATGGTGTAGAGGGGGATCCAAACCCTTTTCAATGTTACAGCTCCCCACTTGGTAGTTCTATGCACACTGGTCAGCGTGGCAAAGCCAATCCCAGCATTGACTGCTTGCTTGAGAACGCACTGTCTTGCATAGACCTCGGAGGGCTGCGCAGAACGAAAGAAAAAATGCTGCATAAGTTCATTTATAAATCAATATTTATTCAACCAATCCCTTTTCAAATTGTAGCTTGCCGTCCTGTTTTCCCACCAAAAGGCACGACGTCACATCTACCCCCATTGCTCTCCATTTGCCACGTATTTGCCTATTCACTCCACTTGTCTCAATCACCTTGGAGCTTTTTTACATCCTGCTCAACGACTCACAATCCGACATCGACATTTAGCACCATCAGCAGAATTGGGAATATTGCATTTGATTCCAACAACCAAAATATTGGTGTTTGTTGGTAATAGCTGGCACCCAAGTCCCGATTCCTGCTATACCCCCAAGCTTTCCATTCGAAAACACATTGTTTTATTCCTATTCGCTGTGTCACGTCAGCTCTCTCATTCTAAATTATGTTCACATATTAACCCCAGTCCCATAAAATTTGAATTTGTATGGTAGGCTTGGAGTTTTATCACCTATCTTCCTAAAAATACAGTCATATTGTATTGATTACTTCCCCATAATGTTGCTCAGTCAGTTTCTCAAATATGATTCTTCTTTCAAAAATCTTTGTTGACTTTGTCTATGCCCATAACTTTCGGTTCCAATACTTCCTCTAAAACTATTTAGTTGCCAATTCCATTCTATTTCCTTTCTTTCTCACCAAATTAATGTATTCTAGTATTGCTGGGTAGATCACTTTTTTGATTTGATTTTTTTTTTGAAGACACAACTGAAACATTTGCTCCATAGTTCTGCCATTGCCCTTTCCTCAATTCTCTGGTTTCAGACTGTCAGGAAACTGCACCGTTTTTCCCTTAATTTTGCCACGGACATGGTTTTAGAACCATTAAAAGTTCATTTTTATAACCCTTACTAATATATTCTTCAGAAACTCATCAATTCCTGTCTTAAGCTATTGAATGACTGACATTCCACAGCCATACAATCACGGGTGCATAGACTCTGTACCGTCACAAATGCAGCACAGTCGACATTAGTCCCACTTTCTGACACAAGACCCGTAACCGGGAATGTTATGGCATTTCAAGTGCGCAACTTTGTATCATTTTTTAACGGTTGTGCGGTTACCCGTGACAACTCCCATCTTAGGAAGTGCATCCCATACCCCAACACCAGCTGGGTTAAAAAATATCCTCAAATTCTTACCAAACCTCAAACCCTCCACTTTAAAATTGCGCTCTCCTGTTCTTGACCCTTTGACTAAAAGGAACAGCTGCTGACTATCCACGCTCTCCATGCCCCTTGTATTCTTAACCTTCTGAATCACACCCCCCTCAGCCTTCTCTGCTCCAAAGTAAGAAACCCGAGCTTATCCAGCCTCTCTTCATAGCTGATATGCTCCATCCCAGGGAACAGCCTGGCGAATCTCCTCTGTCAGTCCAATCACAATCTTCCTGAATTGTGGATCCCAGAACTACACAAATTATTCCATCTTGGATTAACTAAAGTTCCACATAGCTCTTATAATCTAAGCCTCGATTAAAAAAAGGCCATGTTTACAGTCGCTATGCTTTATCAACTTGTGTGTTATCCTGTCCATACCCATTCAAGGATGTGTGGAGGAGCACCCGCTGAGCTTCCTAGTGTGCTGCCACTCATTTAGTACTACCCTTAATCATCGCCTTTATCAGGGTTACGATCCATCTGCCATTGATCTGCCCAACTGACCATTCCATTTACAACTTCCTGTAAATTAAGACCTTCCTCCTCATTTTCAACCACCTGGCGAACCGTTTATAAGCTTACAAAATCACAACAGGCTATAGTCAAACAGTTTTATTCAGAGGCACTGGCTTTCGATGCGCTGCTTGTTCATCAGGTGATGATGCGCTTCGAAAGCTGCTGCCTCCAAATAAAACTGTTAGACTATAATCTAGTGTTATCTGACATTTAACATTGTCCACCTCAGTCCAACATTAACACCTCCGAATTACAAGTAACAAGGGCACTGATCCCTGTGGTGCACCTTTGGACACCAATCTCCTGTCACACAAACAGCCTTCTCACACCATGCTCTGTATGTTCACACAAACTTCATTTGGATGCAATTTGGCGAGTCGATGATGAGTCTGAACTGCTCCCTTTTTTTTAGATTAGATTCCCTACAGTGTGGAAACAGGATCTTCGGCCCAACCACTCCACAAAGAGTAGCCCATGCAGATCCATTTCCCTCTGGGAGGAGCACCTAACACTATGGACAATTAGCCTGGCCAATTCACCTGACCTGCACATATTTGGACTGTGGAAGGAAGCCAGAGCACCCGAAGGAAAGCCACGCAGACGCAGGGTGATTTGGCAAACTCCACACAGACAGTCGTCCAAGGTAGGAATTGAACCTGGGACTGTGGTGCTGTGAGACAGCAGTGCTAACCACTGAGCCACTGTGCCGCTTGATGCACCTGCAGAATACCTGGGGATTCCCCATAATCTTACCCTGCCAGCAAGTTTTCATGCCCCTGTGTTAGTCAGTCCTCTTCAAGAGATGGATTTGCTTCTTCTTTCTACTTTAAGTGGCCTGTCCCTTATCCTGCCATCATTTGCCTTAAACGTAGATTAGACAGCCAGAGAAACATTCTGTTTATTTTCAACTTGCCATATGTTCAGTGAATTTTCTAAATTTCACTGTGGTCACCTCTCAATCTCGCCATCTAAAGGATTGATCTGGAGAATGTCCATTGCACTTCCTCTGCGGTCATTATATTCTTTCTCAGAGTGAGTCACCCACACTGTACACAATACTCCAAATACAGTCTCACCAACACGCTGTGAAACTGCTTCAACATGTCCTTCCATTTATATTCTGATCCCCTTAAATGAAGGCGAACATAACTTTAACGTTCCACTTATATATATATTCCTCCAAATGCCTTTCACATTAATGTACTCACTGTGTGAGTTCTTACAGAAAGCCTTCTCAAAATTCAAATATGCCAATTCTACCGGTTCCCCATTATCTATGCTGTAAGAAACAATTTCAAACAATTCCGAAGTTTGTCAAGAATGATTTGTCTGTCAGAAACACATGCTGATTCTCTCCAATGCTGCTGTTAATATCTAAATATCGAACATCACGTGGTATGTTGTACATTCCAATAGTTTTCCTACAGATGTCAAGTTTATTGGTCTGCAGTTCTCCACACTGTCTCTTCCTCCGTTGCAGATGCTCGGATCCATTCCATTTACCTACCATTCTTGGAATACGTTTACTTCCTTCCATTTATCTACAATGATTTCCGCCCTCTGCACAAAGTGCAGGAAAATAAAACACAATCATAGACAGCACAGTTAATACTTCCCTTGCTGATTTATTGTTCATATTTTGATGTGAAGTACACTTGGTTTGTCAGACATAGAAGTGTGCAATGCAGCTAATGTTCACGTACTACCTTGTTACTGACATAAATTGACTTTATGTCTTTAGTGTCACAAGTTCCATATGATCACTTGGTATTTCTGGTTGATTTTCTGGCTCTTCCTCCACGAAGACAGATGCAAAGTAACTGGTTGATATCTCGGCCATTTCCCTGTTCCCAACAATAAATACTCCTCTCCCGATTACACAATTTCATATTTGACCTTGCTTCATTTTGTTTTCTTTGGAATACAGATTGTAAATTTATGCAGATTTTGTGTTCATAGCATGCTAACAATGTGAAAAAGGCCCTTTGGCCCAATAGTTCCACACTGCCCCTTCGAAGACTAACCCACGCAGATTCATTTCAATATGATTCTACATTCCTGAGAAGGGCTTATGCCCGAATCGTTGAATCTCCTGTTCCTTGGATGCTGCCTGACCTGCTGCTCTTGTCCAGCAACACATTTTCAGCTTTCGATTCTACATTTACGCCAGACTAATTCACCTCATGTTACCATCACTGAACACTATGGGGCAATTTAGCATGGCCAATTCACCTAACCAGCAGGGGTAGACAGGGGGAGCATATGGTAACTCCACACAGACAAATTTCTGAGTATTCTCACGTTTTCACTATGTCTGAAGTTCTTCTGAAGTCAATTCATATGTTTAATATATTTTTAAATTTGTCATGTTAACCATCATTAAGTCACTTCCTCTTTCTTTGGTAATTGTGCCTTTTAAAAAAGGTGCATTTTTCAGACTGTGCAATATTTCTATAGATGTCCTGGTCCTGACCAGATATATCCAAGAACACACAATCAGGAGAAAAGAAGTTGCGGGAGCCCTGGCTGAAAATTTTGCATCATCGTTAGCCACGGGTGAAGTCACCAAAGACTGGTGCGGAGCAAATTAGATTACTTACAGGCCCTTCGGCCAACAAGTCCACACCGACCCGCCGAAGCACAACCCACCCATACCCTTACATTTACCCCCTACCTAACACTACGGGCAATTTAGCATGGCCAATTGACCTGACCCGCACATCTTTGGACTGTGGGAGGAAACCGGAGCACCCGGAGGAAACCCACGCAGACACGGGGAGAATGTGCAAACTCCACACAGTCAGTCGCCTGAGTCGGGAGTTGAACCTGGGTCTCAGGCGCTGTGAGGCAGCAGTGCATGGGAGATCACAACTTGAAAACTGTTAGTTTTTTTTTGATGAACTGACCAAGAATGTTGATGAGGGCTAACCACTGTGCCACCGTGCCGCCCACAAATGTTGTGCCCTTATTCAAGAAGAATTGCAACGAAGAACATGGGAACTATAAACCAGTTAGCTTCACAACTGGGATAGATATCGTACGAGAGAAGACTCTGAGATAAGATATACATGTATTTGGAAAGACACGGAGCAGTCAGCACGGCTTTGTGCATGGGAGATCACAACTTGAAAACTGTTAGTTTTTTTTGATGAACTGACCAGGAATGTTGATGAGGGCAGGGTGACAAACGTAGTCTACACAGATTTGAGCAAGGCCTTTAGATTCGACTAGATTCCCTACAGTGTGGGAACAGGCCCTCCGGAACAAGTCCACACCACCCCTCTGAAGAGCAACCCACCCTGATAAATGCACCTAACACTACGGGATATTTAGCATAACCAATTCACCTAACCTGCACCTCTTTGGACTGTGGGAGTAAACTTGCACACCCAGAGGGGACCCACGCAGACACGGGAGAATGTGCAAACTCCAAACAGCCAGTTGCCTGAGGCGGGAATTGAATCCAGGTCCCTGGCGCTCTGAGGTAACAGTGCTAACCACTCAGCCACCGTGCTGCCCCAAGATGCTACATGATAGGCTGATCTGAAATGTTCGATCACATGGAATCCAGAGGGAGCTGGAAAACTGAACACACAATTGGCTTGATGGTAGGAAGCAGAGGATAATAGTGGAAGGATTGCTTGTCGGATTGGAGGCCTGTGACAAGTGGAGTGCTTCAGGGGTCGGTGCTGGGACGATTGCTGTTATCTGTATCAATTATTTTGTTGAGAATGTACAAGGCAGGATTAGTAATTTTTCTGATGACACTAAAATAGGCCAGTATCGTGGACAGTGAGGAAGGTTATCAGAAATTGCAGCAGCACCATGATCAGCTGGGGTAGGTCGAGAAACAGCAAATGGAGTTTAATATAGATGAATATGAGGTCTTGCATTTTAGAAAATTAAATCAAGGTAGGAGTTTCATGGTGAATGCTTGAACCTTAAGGAGTGCAGTGCAACCGAGGATCCTTGGAATTCAGGTGCACGCTTCTCTCAAAGTAGAGTCACCGGTAGACGACAGTGAAGAAGGTTTTTGGCACACTGGCCTTCATTAGTCAGGGAATTGAACATCAAAGTTGGGGAGTTACGTTGCATTTATACAGGATGTTGGTGAGGCTGTGCTTGGAGTACTGTCTTCGGTTTTGTTCAATTTGCTCCAGGAAGGATGTGATTAAATTGGAAAGAGTGCAGAAAAAAATCACAAGGATGTCGCCATTGCTCAATAGGTGATTTATAGGGAGAGTTTGGACAGGCTAAATCATTTTTCTTTAGAGTGTACAAGACTGAGATGATATCTTACAGAAATATATAAGATCATGTGAGACATGGATAGGGAGAATGCACTCAATCATTTTCCCAGTGTTGTGAATCATGGATGAAAGGGAATCAGTTTAAGGTCAGAGGGGAAAGAATTAAAGGGAACCTGAGGGGTAACAGTTCTTACTCAGCGGCCGGTACACATATGGAATGGGCAGCCAGTGTTTGAGGCGGGTACATTATCAACATTTAAAAGTAATTTGGACAAATACATGGATAAGAAAGGATTAGAAGGATACGGGGCAATGGCAGGGAGACGGGGTTAGTGTGAAAGCACATTTTGGTCGGAATGGACCAGTTTGGACCAAAGGGTCTGCCTCTGTTCTTGAGGACTCTATGACTCTGACAACCATTGCTTGTCTCCCATTGAATGTCATATTGTTCTTTCCCAATTCACTGGAGCGAACTTGACCCTCCAGCCTCCAGGCTTCCAATATGTCTGACCATCATGTTCAACATTCGATATTATATGCCGATGCCGTGTAAAATGCAACATATTAATGTCACTTTTCCTCAGAACAAGGTTATTAATTAATCCTTCTGAGCACATATCACCAAACCTTGTCTCTAGTGTGTATCACAACATACTCTTCAAGCAATCTGATACACATCTCTGGAATTTATTTTTCACAGCATTAGCAGTCACTTAGTTTACGCAGTTTAGAGGTAGCTTGAGGTAATTCAGTATTACTGCAGCACCAACAACACCAATTTCCCACAGCATAAGATATACAAAATTTGCATTACAGTTTTGCAAGTCAGAACACACCAATGCTTGTTTCTCATTGCTAAGATCCTCCCAAACTGATTCTGTGGGATGTGAGGGACAGGGTCGGTGGCATTATTAGTGACAGACTTAGAGAAGACGTTCTTTGAGACTCACCTCGACGCTAAGGTGATCTGAAGAAATGTCCAGGACATTCTGTATCCTCGTTTTATCAGGATAAGTTTCACTGTATTCTCTCTGCTCCCTCACACTCAGTGTATATCTGTTATAGTACCTACCCCCGAACAAGGCTTACGCTCTATCTCCAAATAAAGTTCATGTACTAACACTCTCACTGTTGAATTCAGCACCGTCCTTCCATAATTTTGTCTTTCGCTTATGCAATACCCCCACACCAATAACACCTTATGGATTCTGCATTGTGGACTGACTCCCTCCAGACACCTCATCATTCAGCAACCCTCCCCAACCACCACCTACAACAGTAGGAACAGCTCATTCCCCGCTTCCATTTCTCCCATTCCAGGAAAACCAGCCTGGAACAAGACAGAAAGGGCCAAACCGGGTGGTGGAGTGTGCGATATCCATTCCCTTCCCCCCCCCCTCTCCCCGCCATGTCAGGATGACCCTGGCACGAGCCCGAGATGACCGAGTGAATCATAAGGAGATTCTATAATATCCACGTCCTACCAACTGAGTAAGAAATAATGTTTTGTGGAGGGCAATGCTCACTCTCACCGCTCTGTCTCTTCTGCTACTTCGTTCCTTCCAAAACAACAAATATATCATTGCAGAAAGACGCAGACACAGAAATACTTAGAGACGACACCCCAATATACTAAACCTTACAGCACAGCACTGAGATGTGGCCGCACACATGTGGAGACATACAGAAACATACACAGTCGCACACAGACTTAAACAGATAAAACACAGATGCTAATACACGGAAGAACAAATGCATACACACAAATACACAGACACACAAACACAGGAACAAACACACACGCACGCATGCAGATACACAGAAATGCAGGCACTTGTGTCTATAAGCCAGAGATAGATAGGTTTTTGATGAATAAGGGTACCAAGGGTTACAGAGAGAAGTCAATAGAATGATGTTGTGAAAACTCTAAGCGATTATTAAATGGCATTCAGATTCGATGGGCCGAATTGTCGAATTCTGTTTTTTTTATGCTCGTGTGGTGTTTTGCTATCTGATATTCTGATAATACCAAACATGGAGATGAACATCACTCTTGCGAAGAATTTCAAAGAGATAGAATACACCTAAAGCGAGGAATGGTCACCTACCTGAATGGAAATGAGCTGTCGGAATATGGTAAACAGGCAGAGAAAGCAGTTACCTTTCCTTTGTTCTTCTCTCACGGGATGTGTGCAGCCCTGGTCAGGCCAGAATGTTATACTGATCTGAACCTGACTGGCTGGTTCAGCTGTTCCACAGGACAGTCAAGAGTAAACTACATTGCTGTGGGTTTGCAGTCACACAGAGACCTGACCAGGCAAGGATGACCCATTGCCATCTCAAAAGGACATGAGGCAAGCAGATGGGCTTTTTTCTCACAAATGATAATAGTTTCATTTTAATTATATCAATTTCCTTCATGAGATATCAATGGATTATTATTCGAGGGCAATAGTTTAAGAGTGAATGATTGAGCACTATACACTGCCTTACATCTGACAGATTCTATGCAGAGACCAAGTTAAACATCTCAAGTGCAATTATTTTGTGATGGACACGTGGTTTGAGGAGACTTGAAGAAACAGCTGCATCGGATTTAACAAAAGCACAAATAATGGCTCATTCAGGAATTGCACTGAGGTTGAGGAGGAGGCTGGGATATCATAATAGTGGTTTTGAAAGGGATTGGTAGGTGAGGTGAATATGGAAATATACATCTGTGCAGGACTTAAAGGATTATGGAGTTTGAGAACAGTCTGGTTCCTTCTCGCATATCAGTGAGTAATTTGTAAATAGTAATTGGCTTTATATATTTTATAAGGGAAGGAAGTTTTTATTGGAACCGAAGACATTGATTTCCATTTTGAAAAATTTACATATCACGAGCAAAAATTCAGTTCAACCCAGTTTAACAGTCAAAGAGAATGACTTACTAGGAACACCATCCATCGTGAGAATGTGATAGTAACCACTCTGAATAATACAAAGGATACTCTGGATACGCCATACTTATGATATTCAAGGCTGAAAAAGAAGATAAAGACCCAAGGATAAACTCCTGTCCGTTGTTGGAACATTCAAGTTCTCAGATTCTGATCCATTGTTGGAATGGTCGAGTCTAATGTTCTCAGATTCTGATCTCTCCTCCTCTTCCCTCTGGAGCTGCTGATCCCTGTTAGTGCTGTTGGTGATGTTCCCTCTCACACCATGGGATAATACTTTGAGAGACCCCATTTATCATTTACGATGGAAACCCTCCACTGGGATAATTAGAATCCACAGAGATTGACAATAATCAGTCAGGGAACAAATATCTCCAGTTAACCCCTTTCAATTCAATATTAATTTTATTAAAATTCAAAATAACGTTTTGAATTTACACATTCAGCATGGGATATGTGGGAGTGACTGAGGGAAGGGATGTTGGACTTGGCAAATTGTTTGTGTGTAATAATTCAATCTGCCTTGGGTATGGAAATAATGACAGAGGATTGTTGGAACATAAACCAGTTTCTCCATTTATAAATGGAAACTTACAGCCTAAAATTATTGATCAGTGATTATATTGATGAGTGATCTTTTATAGTTCACAATCTGATGGGAAAATGTACTTAAGACAACGTGGATGATAACAGGCAAACTGCATGGATATGTTAACAGAGAATTGTACGTGACAAATACAATTCGGATTGTTATTCGAGGATCAGAAGAGGCAAGTGAGGGTCATGCTGTTATGTTATTGATGTCAACGAACTATGATGAAGTATCATTTATTGGACTTCAATTACTGTGTGATTGTGACATTGGGGAAGAGACAGAAATCAGAGAGAATTGGAGGAAATGGTTGCTGAGACTGGAGGGAGAGAAAATGATATTGCCAGTTATCAGTATTGGAATGTGCCTCTTTATAAAGCATAAGGTCGATTCAGGACACATCTCTAGTGAGGGATCAGGACAGCCTACATTAACAAGACCAGAAAACATAGGAGCAGAAATTTGGCCTTTCAGCCCATTGAGTCTGCTCCGCCATTTGATCATGGCTGTTATGCTTCTCAACATCACTCTCCCACTTTCTCCCCATAATCCTTGATCCCCTTAACAATCAAGAATCTATTAATCTCAGTCTTAAATATACTTAATGCCCTGGTCTCTACAGCTTCTGTGGGCGTGAATTCCATAGATCACCGACTCTCTGGCTAAAGAAGTTTCTCCTTATCTCTGTTCTACAAGGTGTTCCCTTTATGTTGGGCCCTCGAGTCTTAGTCTCTGCTATCAATAGAAACATCTTTCCAAATCCTCTCTGTCCACGTCATTCAGTATTTTGTAAGATTCAATTAGATCCCCCAGATCATTCTAAACTCCATCAAATATTGACCCATCGTACTCAAATGTTCCACATATGTTAAGCTTTTCATCCCTGGAACCATTCCTATGAATCTTCTCTGAACATCCGCCCGTGCCAGTGCATCCTTCCTGAGATACAGGGCCCAAAACTGCGCAGAATACTCCAAATGTAGTCTGGCCAGAGCCTTGTACAGACTCGGAAGTATATCCCTGCTTTTATATTCAAACCCATTTGAAATGAATAACATAAGGGCGGCACGGTGGCACAGTGGTTAGCACTGCTGCCTCACAGCGCCTGAAGACCCGGGTTCAATTCCCGACTCAGGCGACTGACTGTGTGGAGTTTGCACGTTCTCCCCGTGTCTGCGTAGGTTTCCTCCGGGTGCTCCGGTTTCCTCCCACAGTCCAAAGATGTGCGGGTCAGGTGAATTGGCCATGCTAAATTGCCCGTAGTGTTAGGTAATGTAGGGGTATGGGTGGGTTTCGCTTCGGCGGGTCGGTGTGGACTTGTTGGGCCGAAGGGCCTGTTTCCACACTGTAAGTCTAATCTAAAAAAATCATTGTTTTTGCCTTCTTAACTACTGACAACCTGCAAGTCTACCTTGAGAGAATCGTGGTCTAGAACTTTCCAGTCTCTTTGCACTTCAGACTTCTGATTTTACTACTAGTATTGAAAATAGTCCATGCCTCTTGTCTTTCAGGTAAAGATTACGACCACACACATTTGCACACTGTACTCTATTGATCAGTTCTTTACCCAATCTCCCAAACTTCCCACATCCTTCTACAGGCGAAGGTGGGGACTGCAGATGCTAGAGATCACAGTCCAAAAGTGTGCTGCTAGAAAAGCACAGCTGGTCTGGCAACATCCGAGGAGCAGGAGGTGCGACATTTCAGGCATATGCTCATAGTCAGGATTGTGGAGGGTGGGCGTAAGGGGGCTGAAAGATAAATAGGAGAGGGTGAGGCTCGGAGGCTGGAAGCGTGGAAGGTGATAGTGAGACGAAGATGGGTTGTGATCGTGAAGGTCAGGGAAGATGGACAGATTGCTCAGTTCAAAGGGGCAGTGCGAAGTTGGAGTGTTAGATCCGAGATAAGGTGGGAGAAGGTGAGTTGAGGAAACTGTTGAAATTGACATTGATATCGTGTGGTTGTATGGTCCCAATGTGGAGTTCCTCCATGTGTTGGATGACTTGAGTTTGGCAGTGGAGCAGCCCCAGGTCTAGCATGCCGCTAGCGGATTGGGAGGGAGAGTTGAAATGTTCGGCCATAAGGTAGTGGGATCATTTTGTGTGTGTGTGTGTGTGTGTGTGTGTGTGTGTGTCAGGGATGTTCGCTGAAACTTTCCAAAAGTTGTCATCCTGTCTCCTCAATGTACAGGTGACTGGGAACAATGGACACAGTCCAATGTTTATGGGGTGTGGAATGATCCTTTGGGGTCTTGGAAGGAGGTGAAGGGGGAGGTATAGGCGCACATTTTACACAACTTGGGATGGCAAGGGAAGGTGCCAGGAGTGGATGATGGCTTGGTGGGGAGTGGGGGCGTGCACCTAATGTGGGAGTCATGGAGGGAATGGTCTCCGCAGACAGGTTAGGTGAGTGGACAGATACATGGCAGATGCAGTTTAATGTGGATAAATGTGTTGTTATCCACTTTAGTGGCAAGAAGAGGAAGGCATATTACTACCTAAATTGAGTCAAGTTGGATAAAGGGGCAGTACAAAGAGATCTGGGTGTTCTTGTACACCAGTCAATGAAGGCAAGCATGCAGGTACAGCAGGTAGTCAGGAAAGCTAATAGCATGCTGGCTTTCATAACAAGAGGGATTGAGTAGAGAATCAAAGGGGTTCTTCTGCAGCTGTTCAATGCCCTGGTGAGACCACATCTGGACTATTGTGCGCAGTTCTCATCTCCAAATTAGAGGAAAGACATGCTGGCTATTGAGGGAGTGCAGCGTAGGTTCACGAGGTCAATTCTTGGAATGGCGGGGCTATCTTATGTTGAAAGATTGGAGCGACTGCGCTTGTATAAACTTGAGTTTAGAAGACTGAGGGGGATCTGACTGAGATGTAAAGGACTGGACACTCTGGAGGCAGGAAACATGTTTCCGCTAATGGGTGAGTCCCGAACCAGAGGATACAGCTTAAAAATAAGGGGTAGGCCATTTACGACAGAGATAAGGAGAAACTTCTTCACCCAGAGAGTGGTGGGTGTGTGGAATGCTCTGCCCCTGAAGGCAGTGGAGGCCCAGTTTCTGGATTCGTTTAAGAAAGTGTTGAATCCAGTTCGCAAGGATAATGGAATCAAGGGTTATGGAGATAAGGCAGGACCAGGATACTGATTAAGGATGATCAGCCATGATCATATTGAATGGTGGTACCGGCTCGAAGGGCAGAATGGCCTGCTCATGCACCTATTGTCTATTGTCAAAAATGCTGATAGGAGTGGGGAGGGAAATATATCTCTGGTTGTGGGGTCTGACTATAGGTGGCAGAAATGGTGGACAATGATGAATTGTATCTGGAGGTTGGTGGGCTGAGGACCATGGGGACTATTCTTGTTGTAGGAAGGGTGGAGTTCAAGTACAGAGGTGTGGGAAGTTGAGGAGATTTGTTGGAGCACAATTCTGCAAGCTCTCCACCTCTTCAATGCCATCCCATCCTCTTCATATCTTTGTACTGCTGAATATCAGGTTGTGGGTGGCACAGTCGCTTAGTACGGCGGCTTCACAGTGTCAGGGACGCAGGTCCAGTCCCCACCTCGGGTGGCCGCCAGTTTGGGGTTTGCACATTCTCCCCATGCCTGCATGGGTTCCCTGCTGGTGCTCTGGTTTCCTCCTGTAGTCCAAGCAGGTGCAGATTACGTGAGATTGGCATGCTAAATTGCCCATACACTAAGAAATTAGTCAGTGGAGAATGGGTCTGGTTGAGTTACTCTTTGATGGGTTGGTGTGGACTTATTTTGCCAAAAGGCCTGTTTTCACACTCCAGTGATTCTAATACTAAAAATTAGCCAATGTGCCGTCAGTTCCTTCATCTAGATCGTTAACTGTATAATGTGAAATTTGTTGCTCACAACACTGAGTCTTGTGAAACAATGATTGTCACTGACCGCCATCGTGAGAATTTGTGCGTGAGATTTCCAGAAATGGATGGACTCCTGGAAAACGGAGAATATCCCAGTGAAGGAGTTGGTGATTGTTTTAACCATATCAAAGGGTTCTGCGTCTGTGGGAACTTCCCTCCCAGAGAGTGATGGAAGGTGAGACATTGAATATCCTTAAGCCACAGGCAGACAGGTTATCGGCTATGAATTATGAATTAAAGTTATAGGGCATAGCAGGAATGTGTGTTTCTGGCCACAATCAGATCATCCATGATCTTATCACATGGCAGACCTGGTTCATGTTGTCCAATCACTTACTCCTGATCTTAGTTTCTACGTTGCTATAGATGCTGACCAGTAATGAAAGCATTCTCAACTGCACAAAGGCTCTCCCTTTCAGAATGATGAGCACAACTTGCAAATGTCATTTTTAATCAGCACTGCGAAAGCACTCGTGGAAATTTCATGGAGTTACAGAAAGATCAGATGCTTATGGCAAAGTAAAAGCCTCATTAAAACTGCATTAGAAATCAGATCGGTTAGAATGGATGCCTTTAGTAGAGCAGATTCCTGTCAGTTGTTCTTGTGAGGTGAATTCCGTTAGCAAGACCAGCATTTATTGCCTATGTCTAATTTCCATTCAGAATGTGGTGGTGAATCTCAGTGATCCTCGTGGTGCAGAGACACTAACTGGTATGTTTCAAAGAGAGCCACAGGACTCTGAACAACCGACAGTGAAGGGACAATGTTATTGATTCAATCCAGGATGCTGTGTAACCTTGGGGATTGTATTCCTCACCACATGATGCTCACAGCGATGGAAATAGTAGGACAGTCTCTTGTTGTTCTTATTTTGTGGAATTTACAGAGTGATGTAGTTTAGGTCTTTTATGCGGGAGCCAGAAATAGAATTTTGTACATAGAGCTGAACTCTCCTTTTACATATGCTCTGCCACCTCTGCATATTTTATTTATAATTTATGACGGACCAGGATATGGCACCTTACACTGGAACATACGTATTTTCCGTGACACTGAAGTATGTCTTTTGTAACATTCCCAGCAATCATCAGAACTGAAAAACGTTCTGCAGAATATATGGATTCATTCATTGTTTCTTTGAAAGAGTGAGTGTGATGAGGATAAAGATTCACTTAAATTGCACGAAATGGACACACTGCCGGAATTCAAATCATATTCTCACGTTTTCCTTTAATTGGAAACAAATTATTAGAACAATCGCCCATTGTTGCACATACTGGAATAAAAAATGTTTAAGAAGTGTTGAGGCGCCACACTAGGCGAGAAAATACATGTCATCTGCATTTGATGGAGATACAGAAATTCAGAATAACTGCACAATCTGAACAAGAATAAAGTGATAGAAAAAAACATAGAACAAGTCTTTTCTTAGACCATGACCCCAACCATGGCACATCAGGCCACTGTATCAACTGCGATAACTGATCTAATTTCTCCTGGTGATCCCCTCCCCACACACTGCCCTCCCAAACATCAGTCAATGGCCCCAAGCTGATGGCCCTCTGGTAGTACAGGTCAAGTCCATCTCCTCCCGACATCCACAAACAGGGTGGCCCAGGCAGACACATTGCTTCAGTCTGCACCTGCTACAAACAACTCATCTCTTCCTACTTTGACTCAGTAATCCGTCCTGGTCCAGTCCCTGCACACACACATCCCTGATTCATCTGACACTTTACACCAATTTCAGAATTTCCATTTTGCAGGTTCCATCCACCTCCTCTTTCCCATGGACGTACCATCCCATTACACATCCAACAACACCCCTCCACACCTCCACTAGGATGGTCTCAGGGCTCTCCGCTTCTTCCTGAACTGCACCCAAACACCACCACCATCTTCCAACTGGCTGGGCCTGTCCTTACTCTCAACAACCTTTCTTTTTAACATCCCCTTGATCACTCTAACTTTGCCTTTCCTAAACATCTTTTCTCTCTTCTGGTGTGTCTTATGCCCCAGCTCCTGACTACTGTTTGGAGGCCTGTACAAGACTCCAATTATGATTTTTTTCACCTTTTCGATACCTCAATTCTACCACACAGATTCCCCATCAACTGGCCCTACTTAATTTTTTACTATTGATTTAGTTTTATTTCTTACCAATAAGGCAACCCTACCTCTTCCGCCCACCTGCCTATATTTTCAATAAGATGTATATCCTAGAATATTCAGCTCCCAATCCTGATACCCTTGCAGCCATGTCTCCGTGATGTCCGCCACGTCATACCTGCCAATTACGATCTGCGCCACAAGCTCATTTACTCTATTCCTTACACTGTATACATTCAGATATAACGCCTTAAGTCCTGAGTTAACCGTTCCTCTTCACATTGTCATTCGTTTGTTCAGTGTGCTTGAAGTTTGATTGCTAACAGTCTCCATACGCTCTGTCATATTTATGTCTGTGTTGGAAATTTTAATAACTTCTCCTGAGTTCTGCACTCTTACCTCCTCCTTTAACTCAGGTTTTCTAATTCCGCCAATATCAGACCTTGCCCACCCTTGCCCTATTTAGTTTAAAGCCTTGTCTACAGCCCTGGATGTGCAATCCCCTAGTACTCTGGTCCAAACATGGTTTGGATGAAGACCATGCCATTGGATGCCATTCAGCCTGTTTACTCTGCTTTGCTATTCAATTGGATTTTAGTTATTCTGTTCCTTTCAATGGCAGGGTCTTTACCCAGCATCCCTGGTGGGTCAGAAAGTGCCCAGTGTCTTTGTGTAGACAGCCCTGCTTAAAGAGCAACCAGTGCCAGGCGATGAGTTCTGGGGTGTCTCCGGCGTGGCTTGAGGAAAGGCTCCATGCAGTAATGGATGGACTGAGGGACTGAGAAGGATAGCTTGGGAACCAGTGAAACTGTACTCACACGAGTAGCCAGGCAAGTCTCCTGTTACCCAGGGCATCCTGAACACCAGGGTCGCTTTTACGAAAACCGGTTGCATTTGCCATATTTCTTCATCGACCTGAAGGAGAATTCCTGCCGATGGCATAAACACGGAGATAGACAGTGGAGAGACGAAAGGAGTTAATGCCCCTAATGCAAACATGTGGAGATTGTACAAACGCCACACAGATAGGCTCCAGAGATTGGAATGGAACCCGAGTCCCTGACACTGTGAGGCAGCAGAGATGTGTCACAATGATTAGTGTACTTACATGTTTCCTTCTGCAGTCAATTCCCTGGAATACTCTCCCTCAGACTCTGTAAGATTGGGAAGCTTTTCTATACCTACAGAGGATAATTTAAAATAGACAATAAGGTGGAGAATATGGCAGTCAGCTCTCCTGAAGTAGTCTCACCGTACCCTGCAAAACTGTAGAAAATCTTCCCTACTCCTGAATGTATTCTCTTTCAAAAGGTTTAAAAATTTATATTGTCTCCCTATGATGTGCACGCAACATATTTTTTTTGCGATCCAGGTGTCTGATTCCTCTTTGCCTCAGATTTGCGAATCTCTCCATTGGATTAATGCTCTATTTTTCCAATCAAATTACCAATCTATTCAAACACAGACACATTTTTCCTGCTATTCCCCATATACCAATATATCATTCACTTGACCCACTTCGAACTCTCTGTAATATTATGAAGTGGAGGTCAACATGCATCTGATAGTTAAAAGCAATGCACCCAGCGAAGGTCTCCTCGCCTTATAATATGGTAAAACGAATGTGACAATGATGTAACCCACCTCCTTTTTGACACCCAGTTTGTTAAAAAGGAGTGGTTCAACGAAATGAAATCCTTTCACACATTCTGTAATTAACACTTACTATTTGCCTGTCTAGGGGTGACACCGTGGCTCAGGGGCTAGCAACTGCTGCCTCACAACGCTAAAGACCCAGGTTCGATTCCAGCCTCTCTGTGGAGTTATCATATTCTACTCATGTCTGCGTGGGCTTCAAACACGTGTTCGTGTTTCCTCTCACAATCCAAAGATGTGCAGGCTACTTGAATTGGGCATGCTAAATTGCCCATAGTGTTCATGGATGTGTAAGTTAGGTGTATTAGTCAAGGGTACATATAGTTAATAGGGTAGAGAATGCATCTGAGTGGTTTATTCTTTGGAGGGTCAGTGTGGTCCTTGTTCGTCTGAAAGTCCTGTTTCCCTACTCTAGGTATTCTATGATTCTAACTTTAACAGTGAACAAATCACTAACAAACTGAACAATCTCTCTGTAACTAATTACTTATTCTGGAATAAAGCAAGATTTTCCTGATATGCGGTTTCACTAATGCGGATTCCACTCATAAATCCATTATTAATAAAAAAAAATTAAACTTAGTTTGTCAAAGATCATCCAGCATGACTCTCTTTAAATTTCTGTATCTTATTCCCTCGACTTTCTCTGTCTGACATGCCTTCTCAGTTGTTTTCTGGTTGCAAGAATATTTGCTCAGCGTGTTGTGCAACTTTATTGATGGATAGAGCTTTTTAGGCAGAGCGTGGAGATTTTTTGTGATACCCCAATATTTTTTTCACAGTGAAACAGGTGAGCTTCTCCTGACAATCTATTCATGTTTACCATCAGTTTGTTAATATCAAATTTGAATTCAAATTCCACCAACTGCCATGGCAGGATTCGAATCCAGCTCCCCAGAACATTATCTGGGTGTCTCGATGAACAGTTCAGCTATAATGTACTAGGCCACTGCCTTACCCTATCTCGTGGAGTGTGACTAACCTGTACAATATGACTTGCCCTAGTTTTTTTTCCTCATGCTGTCATTGAATTCCTTATCTAGACATGGATATTTTTTCTCTGTCATGCAATTCCTCTTCTCTCACAAATATACTTTAATTGAGAGGTATTTAGTATCCTCTTAAGTATTTGCCAAATTTCTTCATCTGTCCTGCCTTTGACTGTTCCCCCACTCCCCACCAACATCTTCCTTAGGCCACTGTAAGTATTATTACCCAACACTAAGGCTCTCACATGTGACTCTGTTTTTCACTCTTTCAATCGAAATTTGAAACTACAGTATGTTATGGTCATTCTTTCCAAGAGGATCCTTTCCTGCAAGATCATTTTTCATTCCTTCCTTATATCAAATCCCTGCTCTCTGGGTGGCTCCATGACATGTGTTCTCAGAAACAATCCTTCATATACTCTACGATTTGTACTTGGAGCCTACCCTTTGCCAAGTTGATTAGATTAGATTAGATTAGATTACTTACAGTTGGAAACAGGCCCTTCGGCCCAACAAGTCCACACCGACACGCTGAAGCGCAACCCACCATTTACCCCTTACCTAACACTACGGGCAATTTAGCATGGCCAATTCACCTGACCCGCACACCTTTGGACTGTGGGAGGAAACTGGAGCACCCGGATGAAACCCACGCAGACACGGGAGAACGTGCAAACTCCACACAGTCAGTCGCCTGAGTCGGAAATTGAACCCAGGTCTCAGGCGCTGTGAGGCAGCAGTGCTAACCACTGTGCCACCGTGCCGCCCAAATTAATTGATTCAATATGCACATTTATTCCACCATTGTTAACTTGTCACGAACCCTCTTATTTCCGACCTCAGAAGTACTTTGGGGAGACAGTGGCTGAAAATTACTCTTCCAAAGAGGTTTCTTCCGTTGCTTTTTATTTGCACCTGGACTGGTTTTCATTTTGTTCCCTCGTACCAAAATAATTTCTTAATATAGCCTTGGTATCATCCTTAACAAATACACCAATTTCCTCTACTTTACCTTCATGTCTATCCTTTCGGAATACCGAGTACCCATGGACAATTCACTGTCCAGTCCTGATCTTCCTGTAACCATGTTTCAATCATCCTTATAAGGTCATATCCATCTATCTCTGTATCTACTGCCAGTTGATTACTTTTATTTCAAACATTGCGTGCTTTTAGGCCTAAGGTTTTTAACTACATTTTTTAAAAAAATTGTTTTTCCCCTTTGATATTTTCTTGAGTACGAACTTACTGATCTCACACACCTCACTCCTTCACGAACCCCATACATTCCATCTTCATTTGTTCATCTCTGATAAACATCTCTATCATTTATTCCAACCTCCAATTCACATTTTGGACTGATTTGATTCCTTCTCGCAGCATGGTCATGAGTCTGGCCGTGCCTGATGTCCTACTCACCTCTACCTTCTGCTCAGTTCTTGACCTGCTGATTTGTTTCCCAACCTCCTGGTTTATTAGTTTAAATCAAGCCAATTTGCACGAGAAAACCTCCCCACTAGGATGTTGGTGCTTGTCCAGTTAAGATGCAAACTCTCAATTTCTTAAAGCCCCCAACTGTCCTGGAAGAGCGCCCAATGATTCAGAAATCTGAAACCGTCGCCCCTGAACTAGCTCTTTTCCCAAATGTGAATTGTTACCTAATCCCTATCCTTTTACACGAGGCACTGGGTGTAATTCAAATATTACAGAGAATTGTTTTTTACACACACACACACACACACACACACACACACACACACACACACACACACACACACACACACACACACACACACACCCTTCATTACTTTGAAGAATAATGCCTGTAACCTTTTAAATAATCAGAATGATAAGTGAAATGAAGAAATTAGTTAAAGGTAGGGTGCGCGAAATTCGACTAATGAAATTACTCCTTATTGATCAGAACAGACAAAGATGTGAACTTATTGCAGTGATCAAAATTATGAAAAAAAGGGTAAAATAAGTATACTCCGTTTCTCTTAGCTGGCATTACAGGATCCCAGTTTCAAGATCGTCGGCAGAAGATCTCGGAATGAGATAAGGCAAAAGTTCTTCATTGAGAGAGTTGTTAGGATTTGGAATGCCCTGCTTGGGAGATTTGTGAATGAAGATTCAAGAGGGAACTGGATATATATTTGAACGTTCCGAAATTAAAGGGCAACAGTGATAGAGGTGGCAAATGGAAGGTTTTGGGAGACATTTCACAAGCTGATGCATAATCAGTGACCAAATAGCCTCCTTGTGTACATTAAAGTTCTGTATTCTATCATGTACAGCCGCAAGTCAAAGCCAGAATCAGATTATTTCCAGTTGGAAATTTTGCCAAATATCTGATTATTTTGCTGCGGCATAACCATTTAAATGCAAGTATTGCAAGGTCAGTTTGATGATGAAGTCTAATTAGTTCTCAGCACACGAATATATTAAATCATGTATCCCTACAAATAAAACATTTTTTCCTTTGTTTTGCCACAAAACTCTTTGAAAATGCCTGATTGCTCAATCACACGGATGTATGTTCATCGTTGTTTTTCACATTTCACATTAATTACCACTCATTCTAAAAATTGCAAGGTTTCAAATTATTGTTCACTTCAATTTAATAACACAAATTGTTTATTCAAACTAATATTCTCTGTTTATGTTGAATTATTGACATTTTTCAATTCTTGGTAAAAAGCTGAAGCTTGCACATTTAGTGAGAAACTAAACTGATTGATTATATATAAATTTATAAGAACATTATTTCTATATGATGGTTCAATCGTTTTCTCACTTTAAAAAATGCAATCATTCAGAAGCCAACGACTTTCCAAATGTTGGAGCGACGATGCATTCTTTTGAATACTGACAATGAGTATGTAATTGTCGCGAGTTTTGAGAATATTTGTAGCTCAGTTTAAGGTTTTAGATGTGGGCTTGCTCGTTGAGCTGTGATGTTCATTTTCAAACTTTTAACTATCTTCGTCTTCAATGGGCCTCAGGCGAACCAATGCTGAAAATTCCTGCTTTCTATTTATATGTTTGGGTTCCTATGGATTGGTGATGTCATTTCCTGTGGTGAATTCACGTCCTGTTCCTTTTCTCAGGGGTGGTAGTTGAGGTTTGTGGATAGAGTTCTAATTAGAATGCCATGCTTCTATGAATTCTTGTGCGTACCTCTATTTGGTTTGTCTTAGGGTGGATGTGTTGTCCCAGTCGAAGTGATGTCCTTCCTCATCCATATGTGAGGATACCAGTGAGAGAGGATGATGTCCTTTTGTGGTTAGTTGGTGTTCATGTATCCAAAAATATGTAGTTATGATCAGCACTATAGTCAGATGACATGTTCTTTGTTCGATATTAAATAAAATATACATTCTTCATTTTTGGCTCATAAAATGTTGGCAGGAAAGTATATTTTAGTTCCATGAATATAATATCAACCTAATTGTTTTCAGAGATGATGCAATTATTGTTTGGTTGAATAATGCTAATTCACATTTTTGTGAATTAAAATTCACAAACATAGCAAATATCTGACTTTTTTTTAGATCAGCTTGCAATCATAACCTACATGTTTTAAAAAATGAAAGATTTGAATTCAGCCACAGCTGCCTGTGATACTGGATAATACATTGCTCTGCTCTTAAACGAATCCAGAGTGGTTCCACCTGGGTCAGGGCGGTCATTCAATCATTATTTCACAACAAATTATTTCGACTCCATCTTCGGTCTGAGCCTTACACGGGGGCAGATGAATGGACGTGGAATGTCAGAATCACATCGCACAAGTAACTTATGGTGATGGCATCTGGCTTGCCTCCCAGACTCCAAGCATCTGCCACCTGGACCAGACACTGGGCGAAGACGTTAACAAGTTGACAGTATTCTGCAGTACTTTGTGTCTCGCAAAGAAACCTCTAAAACCGTGTCCAATGAATGTCACTTTCACATTCACCAGTATCAAAATAAAATTGTACATCTTTGTTGATGGACAAACAATAATACATGGGTCACCCAGCAGAATCTACTGAAGAAAACAGCAGCAAATGGCAAGTCCAGCATCACGTTAATAACTGAACTTGAAGGATTCTGTCTGGTTAGGTCATCTCATACATATTCTACTGGTACTCAGGTGACTGTAAGAATGCACACCATAAGTGGACGTCTTGGCCTATCGCCTCTACAAAGCTTCCTGATCTCACACACATCACTCCCTCACATATTCAACAATTGGTAAGGATCCTCAAGCTGGTTGAAGCATGAAACAAAGAACATGACAGTATAGTGCAGACATTTCGGCCCTTGATGTCCAGCCAACCTTTTATCCTACTCTAAGGTCAGACTAACCTACATCCCCTTCATTATGCTATCATTCATTTGCCTATCCAATCGTCGCTTAATATAAACCCAATGCAGCTGACTCTACTACAGTTGCCAGCAGTAAATTCCACCCATCCACCATTCTCTGTCTAAGGAACCAGCTCTGACATCTCCACTAAACCTTCCTCCAATTACATTAAAGTTTTTCGCCTTAATGATACATATTTCCCCCATGGGAAAAAGTCTCTTGCTATCCACTCTATCTTTGAGTCTTATCATTTTGTACACGTCTGTCAAGTCATCTCTCATCCTTCTTTGCTCCAATGAGTAAAAGCCCTGAACTCTTCTTTGTTAGCATCCTGATAAATCTCCTCAGCACACTCATTAAAGGTTCCACATCCTTCCTAAAATGAGGCGACCAAAACTGATCACAATATTCTAAGTGTGATCTCACCAGGGTTCCATAGAGCTGTAGCATAACCTCGAAGCTCTTAAACTCCATCCCCCTGCAAATGAAAACATCATATGCCTTCTTAACAACCTTATAAAAGTGGGTGGCAACACTGAGGGAGCTAAGAAATGGACCACAAGATCACCCTGTTCCTCCACAATGCAAGAAGCCTGCTTTTCTTCTGCATTAAAATTCGACCTTCCAAAATGAATTGCTTCACACATTTCCAGTTGAACTCCATCTGCCACTTATCAGCCCGGTTCTGCATCCTGTCAATGTACCATTGCAAATTACAACAGCCCTCGACACAATCCACAATTTCAACAATCTTTGTTACATCGACAGACTTACGAACCTACCCTTCCACTTCCTCATCCAAGTCAGTCATAAAAATCACAAACAGCAGAGGTCCCAGAACTGATCCCAACGGAACACCACTGATCACTGAGCTCCAGACTGTATACTTCCCATTTACCACCACTTTGTGTCTACTATGTACCAGTCAGTTCTGTATCAAGACAGACAGGTTTACTTGTATCCCATCCCTCCTTCCTTTCTGAATGAAACTGCCTTGGGGAATATTATCAAATGCCTTGTTAAAATCCATGCACTCTGCATCCATTGCTGCACCTTCTTCAATGTGTTTGACCCCAACCTAAAAGATTTTAATACATTTTGTGAGGCATGACCTGCCCCTCACAAAGCCATGCTGACTATTTCTAATCAAACTATTACTTTCCAAGTAATCATAAATTCTGTCTCTCAGAAACCTCTCCAATACTTTGCCCAATACTGTTGTAAGACTAACTGGTCTGTAACTCTCAGGATAATCCCTAGTACCTTCCTTGAACAAGGAGTAACTTTTACCGCCCTCCAATCATCTAGCACTACTCTAGTTGACAGAGAGGATGTAAAGATCATCGCCAAAGGCGCAGGGATCTCTTCCCTGTCTTCCTGTAGTAACCTCGGGTTTTGTCCGTCTGCCCCAAGGGATTTATCTATTCTTGCTTTTGTACTTGAATCAATCAGTACTTCACCTTAAAATGTCTATGCCCTCTCCAAACAAATGATTGATTGCTTTCCATTTCAGGACTATATAGAGTGCTCCCTTCTGGAACACGTATGGTTCCCAATATCCTGTCAATCATGAAATGAAAAACATGGGAAGGCATCAATGCCTTCCTGATGAAATGCTGATGCCCCAAGCTTTGACTCTCCTGTTCCCCAGATGCTGCCCAACTGGCTGTGCTTTACCAGAGCCACACGTTTCGACTCTGATCCCCAGTACCTTCAGATATCACTTTCTCCATTACTTAGAGCTGTCCCATCTGCAGACTGAACAGGGAATTAATCATCAGAAACTCTTTGCATGTGGAGCTGACTGTTTAGTTCTGGAAAGTTGCATTTAATTAATACATTTATTAAAAGAGAAAATACAATTCAACAAATATTCACTCATTCCCAGAGTAACAGTTTTGTTTGTGAATTGGGCTGCTTGAGAACAGACAATGAATGACTGAAGAACCCCGCATTATAGAGTATTCTAGGTGTTATATTCCAGGCGGAATGTCCTTTTACCTCAATGCTAGGAATATTGTCCGACAGACAGATATTAGAAGTGAACAAGGTGAAATGGGGAAGTGTGACAATTTTGCCATCACAGAGATGTGTTTGATGGACGTCAGGGCTGACAACTCAATATCCAGTGGCACAAGATCTATAGGCACGACAGGAGAGGTGGTAAAAGAGGAAGTGTTTTTGCATTATTAATTATGGAGTCAGTTACTGCAGTAAGAAGGATCTTCTATTGAGGCTTTGTGGTTAGAGCTCAGGATCAAAACCATGACAGACACACCACTGGGGATAAAAGGTAGACACCCAGATAAAAGAAAGTACAGGAGCTGATATAAAACCCATTTACTGAGGTGTGTTAATACAACAAAGGGATAATTATATTCAGGCATTTCAATTCCAAACATTCATTCGGGCAGTGATTTTGTTTAGAGGGGACGGATGCCTTGAAAATTATTCCACAGAGCTTCTTAGATCAATGTGTAGCAGATACAACAATGGGCGGGGTTGTGCTGGGCCTCGCCATGGGGAACGAAGCCAGTCAGATGTTGCAGGCAGGATTGGGAACGCATGAAAGGACCAGTAGCCGTGACTCATATGTTTTGAGTTTGCTAAGGAAAAGACCCAAAAATGTTTGAAAAATAAAAGCTTTTTGGATTTGCCGATATTATGAAAAAATATGACAGGATCTGGCCCAAGTGCAGTTGCTTCTGGGTGAAACTGTAGCAGAACTGCGTGGGGCGGGGGGTGAGGGTATCACTTGATCAAAATAGAATTGATGACAGTGTCGGCCCAGCATGTTACACCGCAGATACAATTTTGGAAAACAAACCAAGAGAACCTCAGATGCCGACACAAATTTCGAACAGAATTAAAAAGGATAGAAAAGCTTAAAGCAATTGCAAAGTGAGCAGGTCAATGGAGGTCCGAAAAGAATATAGGAAGTGTAGGGCTAAACTTAAAATGTCAGTAGGAGAGCTGAAGTGGAGGCGGGGAGTTAAAACATTAGAGGGTAGAGATTAGCAAGAATTCAAAGACATTCTGGTTTATTAAGGGGAAGAGGATACCGCGGGATAGAATGGGGAGTATTAGGGACCAAGGGACCCTAATGCACGGAGCCAGAGAATATGTTAAACACGGACTTTCTTTCGGTCTTTAGATTGAAGAAGGAGTTCCTGGATTCAGGGAGAGAGACCGTGTGATCCTTGAATGAATTGATACAGAAGCTGACGAAGAATTGGAAGTTTAAGCGGGTTAGAGAGTGTGCAAATCCACAGATCATGATGAGCTGTATCTTAGGCTGACGTGGAAGATGAGTGAGGAGATTACAGTCTCTTATCCTTTCAGTTTTGTTTTGCCTCTGGCCACAAAGAAGGTGTGATAGAACAGGATAATACCTAATATTGGTACAAATTTCAGAGTGCTAGAAATACTGCATGGGATTAAAGACCACTAAATCTCACATCAGTGAGAGGGAAAAATTGTAGAAAATTCTGTGGGCTGTTGAGGCTGGCTCATTAAATATATTCAGGGATGAGGCATACTGATGTTTATACAAGGTTTATGGGGAAAATGCAGACAAGTGGAATGGGGATTATCAAAATAGATCTCAGTTAATTGAGTGGAAAAACAGACTCAGTGAGCGGATAGACATACTGTTGTTCCTATGTCGAATTGTATCATTTTTACTGGATTCACTGGAATATCATCCTCTCCCGCTATGGAGTGAGACGCAGTTTGGAATGCAGTCGACAGATTCAGGGAATTCATAAATGCAGTGCTATTAGACAGAAAGGACCAAGAGACTGAGACAACACGGATTGGCTATCGGGATGAAGATTAGCATCAGTGCAGGCAGCACCACCAAAACGAAGACCTCAGTAAGACACCCTCCAAGGCCAAACAATGATCTTGTCTGGAGAGCAGGTAGTCAGTGGCCAGGTGTCAAGGAGTGTCTAATGCCTAAGTACTACATCACTGCAGTGTCTCTCTCCTTCCCTAAACAAAAGTAAATGTGAAGCGATAGAGAGACATGCTGTTGGTAGCAGAGTAAGTAGTAATGGTTGGCTCAAGAGGATTTGGAAAGCCACAGCTCAGCAAAAACTACAGGCAAGCTCAAATGCAGTCCTTTCAACTTTAGTGTTGCAGCAGCGGGCATAGCACTTCGGAAAATTGCACCTTTCTGGAATGGAAGGGGATCTCAGGTAAATTTCCATCGTCCCTGAATACGACATGAGTGGAAAGTGAACCCAACTGCAACTCCGAGGAGACTGTGCTCGGGAGCTGGAGCTGAATGCATTCAGATCATCCGAGATACTGAGAACTTCATAGACAAGAGCTTCCTTGTTGTGGTCATACCCAAGACCCGCACCAATCATGTTTCTGTAATGACTATAATATTCCAGTCCCACGTTAAGATCCATCCGAGTCAGTTCTGTTGCATTTAAATAAAGGCAATTTAATCCAACAGGCAGTCCTTGCTTCCAGTTGTGTTCAAGACAGAGAGGAGATGGGCGACGTCCTGGAATGGGAACAGAGTATGCAGAGAGTGCAGGAATCCCCTGTGGCCATTCCTGTCAATACTGTTCAGGGGAATGACGGTTCAGGGGAAAGCAGCAGTAGCCAGGTTGGTGGAATTACCATTGACTCTGCGGCACAGTAGGAAAAGGTAACGGTAATCGGGACCTTAGAGATAGGTGAATCGATTGTTAGAGGGACAAATCGGAGATTCTGAAGCGTCAAACGGGAATCCAGGATGGTGTGTTACCTCCCAGGCGCCAGGATGTCACCGAGTGGCTGCAGAACATTCTCAAGGGGGAGGCGGAGCAGCCAGACGTGATTGTGCACGTTGGTATAAATGACACAGGTAAATATAGGAATGAGGTCCTACAGAGTGATTACTGAGAGCTAGGAGAAAAGTTAAAAACTAGGACCTTAATGATGGTAATCTCCTCATTACTTCCAGTGTGATAAGCTAATGAAGGTAAGAACAGGAGGATATTGCAGATAAATAATTAACTAAAGAATTGGTGCAGGGGTAGAGGGCACAGAGATTCAATAGTTTTAGATCATTGGGGTCATTTCTGTGACAGGGTTGACCTGATCAGGAGAGATAGGTGGCACATGCAATGGGGTGGAGACCAATAACCTGTTGGCGAATTTTGCTAGTGCTACAGAGAGTGTGTAAACTATATTGGCGAGGAGGGGTATCCTCATGATCAGGGAGTCAAGTGCGAGGCTGGAAGGACATAATCAGAAACAGTAAAGTGAAGAGACAGGTTAGGCTGGAACACGACAGGGAGCAAGGAATTCCTGTTGGATTAAACTGCATTTTTTTTCGATGCAAGAGGGCTGGCAGGTCAGACCAATAAACTAAGGGCGTGGATAGGAACGTGGGATTGGGATAATACAGCCTTGATAGAAACATAGCTAAGCGAGGGTCAGGACTGGCAGCTTAACATACCAGGGTACAGGTGCTTTAGACGGGACAGGGATGCTAGAAGGAGGGGAGGAGGAGTTGAATTTCTGATTAAGGAGATTTTCACAGCAGTAATCAGAGATAAAATAACAGACCAATCATCCAGTGAGGCTTTGTGGGTGGAGCTAAGAAGTAGGAATGGGGTGATGATGTCACCGAGGTTGTGCTTATATGCCTCCAAATTGCCAACGTGAACTAGAGTAACAAATATAAATGGAGAAGGGAGGCATGCAGGAGCAATGTGGTTGTCATAATCGTGGATTTTAATTTTTGTAACTGACTGAGACTGCCGGAGCGTTAAGGAATTTGATGGAGTGGAATCCGGTAAGTGTGTTCAGGAAAGTTTCCTCAAGCAGTATGTAAAGGGTCTTACTTGAGAAGGGGCAAAACTCGAACGACTCTTGAGAAACAGAGCAGGACAGGTGACTGAGGTGACAGTCGGTGGGCACTTGAAACCAGTGACCATCGTTCTGTTAATTTTCAAATAGCGATGGAGAGGACAAAACTGGTCCACAGGCTCAAGTTCTAAACTGGGACAAGGTGAATGTTGAAGGGATTAGACAGAAGCTTGCAGGGATCGATGGAGTAGTTTGTTTGCAGGTGAATGGTCCGTTGGCTAGTGGGAGGCCTTTAAACATGAGTTAGCTAGAGTTCAAGGTTTTTATGTTCCTCTGACAGTGAAGGGCAAGATTGGCAGGAATGGGGAAACCAGGATGATAAGAGATATTTAGGCTTTGACTCAAAAAAGGGGAATGTGTGACTCAGGTACAGGCAACGGGATCAAGGGAATTCCTGGCGGTATATAAGGGGTTTACCTCTGATGGAAATCAAAAAGGCGACAAAGGTGCTATGAAAGAACCTTGGCTGAGAAGATTAGGATGAATGCAAAGAGTTACTTTAAGATTATGAAATGAAAGCAATAACTACTGAGAGAATAGGACCCCTAAAATACAAAAGGATACATATATGTGTGGAACCATAAGAGATGGACGAGGTCCTCAACAAATATTTCTTCTCTATATTTACCGTGGAGAAAGATAAAAATACTTAGGAATGATATCTTAGGGGCAGTCCATATTACAGTAGAGGAGGTGTTGGGCACACAAGGATGTTTGACGGTGGATTAATCTCACGGTCCTTAACAAGTATATCCATGAACACTGCAAGGATCTAGAGAAGAACTTGCGGGGACCCTGTTTAAAATTTTTTATCACCATTAACGAAATTTGAGATTCCTGAAGACTGGAGGATAACAAATGCTGTGCCCTTATTCAAAACGATCTGTAAAAAAAAAATGTCTGGGAACTGTAGACCAGTACATTTAACATCATTGTTAGGTACATTACTTGAGAAGATACCATGGCATAAGATGTACATGCATTTGGAAAGGCAGCGTCTGATTAGGAATAATAAGCATGGCTTTGTGCAAGGAGGTTTATGCCTAAAAAACTTTTAAAGTTAATTGATGATGTGACCAGGAAGGTTGACTTTGGCTAGGTGTTAGACGTCGAAACGTATGGTGCTGGAAATGCACAGCAGACCAGGCAGCATTCAAGGGACAGGAGAATCGATATTTCAGGAATAAGCCCTTCATCAGGAATGTCCAAACATCGATTCTCCTGCTCCTCGGATGCTGCCTGACCTGTTGTCCTTTTCCAGTGCCACACTTTTTTCGCTCTGATCTCCAGCATCTGCAGTGCTCACTTTCTCCTCGGATGGTAGAGTTAGTCTGTATGGATTTCAGTTACAACAGAACAGGATGAATGTTTTCAGCCCCTGGACACTGATATACGGTTACAGGAGGAAGCTAATGAGCCCCTCTAGCCAATAAAACTGTACCCAGAGTAGATCACGCAGCACCAGCATCCTGTTGCACAGCAACAGGATCAGTCTATTCAGTTACATGAAGTCCGTAACACAGGAAATCGAACAGACCATAAACTGACTGGACTCTGGAGTATACTGGAATAACACGAGGCCATTTCGCTCCTCAAGCCTGCCCTTCCACTCAATAACGTCAGGGCTGATCTGGTCTCGGCTGCAATTTCTGTTTTATGCCCAATTCCTTGTAGCCCTTGAATCTCTGACGTGTCAAAATCCATTGACACCCACTCCCATAAGACCATAAGACATAGGAGTGGAAGTAAGGCCATTCGGCCCATCGAGTTCACTCCGCCATTCAATCATGGCTGATGGGCATTTCAACTCCACTTACCAGCATTCTCCCCGTAGCCCTTAATTCCTTGTGACATTAAGAATTTATCAATCTCTGCCTTGAAGACATTTAGCGTCCCGACTTCTACTGCACTCCGTGGCAATGAATTCCACAGGCCCACCACTCTCTGGCTGAAGAAATGTCTCCGCATTTCTGTTCTGAATTGACCTCCTCTAATTCTAAAGCTGTGTTCCACGGATCCTAGTCTCCTTGCCTAACGGAATCAATTTCCTAGCGTCCACCCCTTCCAAGCCATATTTTATCTTGTAAATTTCTATTGGATATCCCCTTAGTCTTCTAAACTCCAATGAATACAATCCCACGATCCTCAGCTATTCCTCGTATGTTAGACCTACCATTCCAGGGATCATTCCTGTGAATCTCTGCTGGATACGCTCCAGTCCCACTATGTCCTTCCTGAGGTATGGGGACCAAAACTGGACACAGTACTCCAAATGAGGCCTAACCAGAGCTTTATATAGTCTCAGTAGCACAACGGTGCTTTTATATTCCAACCCTCTTGAGATAAATGATAACATTGCATTCGCTTTCTTTATCACGGACTCAACCTGCGTGTTTACCTTAAGATAATCCTCGACTAGCACTCCCAGATCCCTTTGTACTTTGGCTTTACGAATTTTCTCACTGTTTAGAAAGTGGTCTATGCTTTTATTCTTTTTTCCAAAGTGCAAGACCTCGCATTTGAATTCCATCAGCCATTTCCTGGACCACTCTCCCAAACTGTCTAGATCCTTCTGCAGCCTTCCCACTTCTTCAGTACTACCTGCCTGTCCACCTAACTTCGTATCATCGGCAAACTTCGCTAGAATGCCCCCAGTCCCTTCATCCAGATCATTGATATATAATGTGAACAGCTGCGGCCCCAACACTGAACCATGCGGGACATCACTTTTCACCGGCTACCATTACGGAAAAGAACCTTTTATCCCAACTCTCTGCCTTCTGTCAGACATCCAATCCTCAAACCATCCCAGTAGCTCACCTCGAACACCATGGGCCCTCACCTTGCTCAGCAGCCTCCCGTGTGGCACGTTATCAAAGGCCTTTTGGAAGTTTAGATAGACCACATCCACTGGGTTTCCCTGGTCTAACCTACTTGTCACCTCTTCAAAGAATTCCAACAGATTTGTCAGACACGACCTCCCCTTACTAAATCCATGTTGACTTGTTCTAATCAGACTCTGCTCTTCCAAGAATTTAGAAACCCACCTCCCACCTCCTCCCAGTCATTTTTGTAATGCAGCTGTCTGGGACAGAGAGTCCCCAACAGGCTCTACCCTCTGTGAGAAGGAAACACTCCCCACACATATACTTTGGTTTGGTGATATGAACAAAAGATACGAACTCAGCGTCAAAGTCGCTGGCCCTGACAGGGTTTGATAGAACAAGGTGTCAAGGAGTCTGAATAAGGTTGAACTGAATGGGATAAGGTTTAAACTCCCCACTGGATCATTCAGAACACAATGTGATTGGTGGACAGCAATCCTCTTAGTCCCTGGATATCTCTGTTGGCGATCCTTCGGGTAGCTTCTTCGACGCAAACACCTTCAGCTGCTTCATCAACGTCTTTCCCTCCATCATTCGATCAGAAGTGAAGATGTTCTGTACAAATCACATAAAACTTCAAAACCTGAAAAACATTCAAGCTCATGTTGTTAACGTGTAACAGCACTGCTAGATCCTGAACATTTTCACAGGATAAAAATAGGAGCTCTTTTAGCATGTCAAGCAGGTTTCACAAGAATGTGAGAAAGCCATTCAGTCCATCGAAAAAATTGGACAAGCAGAGTCACAGCCAATTCACTCTCTCCGGCCTATTACACTGGAAGAGATTTTAAGAAAACGTAATTATTTAAAAGCAGGAGGCTGGAAGACCACACAAAGCAAGGCAGCATCAGGAGGTGAAGTAGTCAACACCTTGGGTGCAACATTTCTTCAGGAGTGGGGATAGACGTAAGGAGGTTTACAGATAAAGAAGCAGCGTGGGGAGGAGGAGGTGGCGTGGTGAGGTGGGGATAGATCAACACTGGTAAATAGTACCACCGGGTTAGTCGATTGGAGGAATGAATCCAGTTGGAAGCTGGAAGAAGGGTGGATCAGAGGAATAGAAGGGAGGTGGACCGCCTGAGAAGGGAGGGGGCGGTGATGGGAACAGAACGGGAGGGATTGGGAAGGGAGTCAGCAGCTTGGAAGGGAGGTTATTTGATATTGGAGAACTCAGTGTTCTCGAGACACTCGAGACACTGACACATCAAAAAGAAAAGGCCATTCAGCCCCTCCAAACTGTGGTACTGAAACAGGAGGATGTCTTTGATGCTGCAAGATGACAAACTAATGAAGCAGAGACTGCACAGGCAGACTGCTCCATGTTGTTCCTCCTGGCCCCATTGCTAATGGTACACACTTGTTAACTTAACATGATTTGCTGGTCGTGAGGAGGGAACGTGAATGATTTGTACCAAGTTCCAAGGAGGCATCTTCCATCTCCAAGATGTTATGGATGAGTCAAGATCATTCAAAACATTCTTAGGCAAACAGCCGAGAGCATAATTTTGCAATTTGTTTCATTAAGTGTACAATGACAATTACGTGGAGTAGTTTAGCTATGTTGACGACTGGATTTTAAAACAGACAAAAACTTCATTCACAGAAGTACACAATGAAACACAAAGAACAGAATAAAGTACCCACGTAGAACTCAATTATGCTGTTCCGAACGCACATAACAGTCCCAATAAGCAAACTCGCTTTAAAAGACAGTATAAATGGAATACAAGCTTACAGGTTGAAGTTGAAGGGCAGAAAAGAGAAAGAGTTTCCACACAGCTCTCTGTTGGACTTCCCAGTTCAAGACTCAACTGAAAGCTGCTAAGCTCAGCTAGTTCAGCTAAAAGAGCACATCGCTCCCCTTTCATTACACAGGCCACTTCTAAAACACGACCACTTTGGTCTGTAGTCTCATCTGTTTACAGATAAACAAAAGGCCACTGAAAATCCTTTTAGTCTCCGTACCAAGCCAGACTGACCAGAATCAGGCCCCGTTTTATTGTCCCTCTGTAAAAAAATCAAGGACAGAATCCACCTGTTTAAGAAAAAGGATCTTGCCATAAAAGGGACTAGCTTTGTGACGCCTCCCTTCTTAAAAATAAACCATCAATGCCAAAATATGTCTGATTTTTAACCATTCGAATCCAGTTGGATTCGAATGGTTAAAAACGTGCATATACACTATAGCAACTGTAAATATGCAAACATGCACAACCCCATGCAAATTTAGGCCGTGGTACACCCACAACCAAATGCCTCCACATCTCACTCAAGTTTCAGAATCGCATCAGAAATCACGTTTTCACAACCTGCCACATGCCAATTGTCATAATGAATGGCGGCAACAACAAGCTCCACCGAAACAGTCTGGCATTTTTGTCCTTAATTTTTTCCACAAATATCAATGGGTTGTGATCAGCGTATACAATTGTCTCAGATGCATCGCGGGTGATGTAAACACTGAAATGTTGTCATGCCAACACCAAGTTTAAATTCTCTTTATCCACCGTTTAATATTTTTGCTAATGAAGTTCAACCTCCTGGAAAAAAATATCCGATAGGTCTTTTGATTCCCTCGTCATCTTCCTGCAGAAGCACCGCATCGACACCCACATCACTGGCATCGATCGCCACCTTGAAAGGCTTTGTGTAATCCAGTGTGGCTGAGACTGGGGCAGTGGTGAACACAGTTTTTAGACTGTCAAATGCCATTTGACAGTTTGCTGTCCACTGAGAGTTCTTGCCCTTTCTTCATAATTTGGTGAGTGGAGCAGCCACACTGCTAATGTTTGGCACAAACATTCAGTAAAATCCAATCAATCACAGTAACTGTAATACTGTTTTTTGGCGATGGTGTGGGAATTTTCCCACTACTTTTGTTTCTGTATCTCATGGGGCTATTGGTCTATTTCTCATAACATGGCCCAGGAACGTGACTTGGGCTTTCGGAAATACACTTTTAGCTAGGTTTGTAACAGTGTTGACTTTGTGATAGACCACATATGACTGTATGGTACCATCTGGCTTTGGCATCTTGACTATAGGTGAGTTCCAGTCATTGTAACTCACTTTGATTATGCCATCTTGGAGCATTCACTTTATCTCTTTCTGAACCTATGCCAACTTTGGAGGGTTATTGCCTATTAGGATTTTGCTTAATCAGAACAGCATCTCCTGTATCTACATCATGCATAATTATGCTAGTACATCCTAGTTTACTTCCGTCCATCTCCCAAAATTATAGTAATAAATCTTTTGGATCATTTCGATTTTCTTGTTGAAGTTATCAATAATTTATCCCAATGTTTGACAACTTTCTCATTGCTCAATCTGATTTGAGGAATGTCCAATTCAGAATCCTCTGAACTTGGTTCTTCCTTCTGTGCTGTAATCATGAACACCTTCTCCTCTTGCTTTCTTTCACTATCAAACTATCTTTTGAGCATATTCACACGACATACGTAGTGAGATTTCTTCCTGTCTGGAGTCATTATCAAGTAGTTCATCTCACTAAATTTCTTATCAATTTGATAAGCTGCACAAAACCTTGTTTTTAAAGGCTCACCTATTACTGGAAGGAACACCAATGCCGTATTCCCATTTGCAAAACTGTAAATTTGTGATTTCTTATCCGCTTCCTGTTTCATTGTATGCTGTGATACCTTCAAATGTATCTAGCCAACTCTCCAGCTCTATTTAATCGTTCCCTAAATTTTGACACATTGTCCAAATGGGTGGTCTCTGAATTCTAACTTTTTAATTTCTCCTTCATCAATTTTAATGGTCCTCCTATGTCTTACCCAAAAATTAATTCAAATGGACTGAATTTGGTCGATTCATTCGGTGCATCTCTGCTCGCAAAAAGTTCAAAAGAAATTTCCTTATCGCAATCATCTGGATAATCCTGACCTTAAACGTTCAACATGGTCTTCAGTTTTTGATGCCATCTCTCTCGTGCTCTCTGTGATTCTGGATAGTGAGCACTCGATTCGAATTGCTTTATTCCCAAGTTTTCCTTTGTTCCTTGAATAGTTTGGATGTGAAGTTTGATCGTTGATCTGATTGTTTTATCTGTATCTAGAAAAAATATTATGTTATTTTTCCTGCAACCTTTTCAGCTGTGATAATGCATAATGAGATTGCCTCTTGATATCTAGTCGACACATCCATTATTGTAAATAAATACTTATTCCCACCTTTTGTTTGTGGTAGGGGATCTACTCAATCAATCAAGACTCTTGTGAAAGGGTCGTGAAATGCTGGAATAGGTCGTAAAGGTGCAAGTTTTATTACTGTCTGCGTGATACGTTTGACACGTCTGGCAAAATTCAGTTACATCTTTGTATAGTCGAGGCCTGTAAACAAATCCTTATATTTTAGCTGGTGTTGTCCTCACCCCAAAATTACCTTCAACTGGTAGCTCAAGTGCCAATCGTGGCACCTCTTTTCTATACCCAACTGGCAAAACAGCTTGATGAATTTCTGCCCATGACTGATTGATTGAAAGTGAGATGGTCTCCATTTCTTCATTAAGACATGTTGTTAAGTAATAACAGACAGGAATGCTTTATTTCTTGCTTGCTAAATGCCTTTTGATATAACTGTTTTAATTCCTCATCTTTCAGCTGCCAGTCAATCAATTAGCAGAGCTGAAAATATTTGCATGTTTTCCTATTTGCTCCTTCTCTGTTCGACCTATCTGATCAAAATAAGATTCGGATAACTCTATGTCAGCTTCCTTTTGATCTCTCTTGCTTCAACCTGAACGTTGTGATCTGTGATCACACAATCAGGGGAATTTCCTGGTTCAACATTCTCCAGGTCTTCCGTTGCCTGCATCTCCACTGGCTTTTCAACTAGAGTAGGCAGCACGCATACCGGCGAATCAGCTATATTATTTGCAAGGACAAATTTTATTCCTGGAGCTGAGAGTTTGGGGTCCAGTACTCCTATCACACATTATCCACTGTTCTCCCTTTACATAACTGAGTATTTTTTGTCTCACCATGCATTCTTATTACCAGCAAATTTTCTGGCAATAGTCTCTCAGGCGTGCATAGCTTCTCATCCCTCAGTACTGCAGACTGAGAAGATCCTGTCTCCTTTAATATTGGAACCGCCTTACCAATGACTCCTGGTCTATGTGAATAAACTTTCCCCTTGTGTGTATATTTTAAGCACATTTGGTACGTATTCCTTGATCAGCTTCCGATCATCTTGTACACTCTGAGGCAGTTGTCTAACTTCCCTTTTGCTTTTTGTTACTGGTCCAGGGTTGTCTGGATTTCCTACATCTGGCTGTCCTAGCCCACCAACACTGTGATTTTGTGTGGCCCATTTTATTACATTGAAAACACCGGTGGCATTTAGCAAGAAAGAGAGTAAATGCATTCCTATCTATTACTACTTAACAAATGATGTCTTAATGAGGAAATGGAGGCCATCACTTCTTTGTCCCTCTCAACGGTTCATTGTTTAAACCTGTGGTAAATTATCCTTCCTGTCTTCACTGAGATCTACCTTTTCCTTGCCACGTGAGGATATCTCTTTGCTCCAATTTCTATCCCTCATGGACTGAAATAGATTCTGGAAACCAAACTGAGTTTATGGACCAGCTGATAATCATCAGCCACTTTAGCTGATAACTTTGCTGTTTTAACTCTCTTTTTATCCACATGAGGTCGCACTACTTCAGGCAGTGAATTTTTGAATTTCTCCAAAATATTTACCGCTCCAAGTGCAACATAGGATCGCTTGCTTTTTTCAAGCTCTTATTCATCTATCAAAATTACTGTGTTTGATCCTTTCAAACTCAATGCAGTTTTGATCAGGATCCCTCATTATATTCCAGAAACTTTGTCTATAGTCTTCTGGTACAAGCTCATATGCAGTTAAATGGCTTTTTTCACCTCCTCATACTCTACAGATACTTCTTCTGACAGGGATTCGAATGGCTCACTCGCCCTACCTACAAGTTTCGTTTGAATTAACAAAACTCACATTGACTCTGGCCATTGCATTTGTCTAGCCACCTTTTCAAATGAGTTGAAAAAGACTTCCATATCCTTCTCATCAAACTTAGGCAATGCTTGGCCAAGGATAGGCTTCTGACTACCAGGGTTTGCTCATCCTCACTCACTTCCTTACTAACCCTACCTTCAGCCTTTATCTCCAGCCCTTTACGCTGACTTTCCTTTTTAAAGTGTCATTTTTGCTGTTCAAAAGCTCTCTTTCTTTCTCCCCTGCTTCTCTGCCTTTTTCCATCTCTTCTGCTGCGCTTTTCCCTCTCTTCTGCTTTTTATTGTAATTCTAATTGCTTCAATTCTGCTGCCCTTTCCTTATATCTCGCTGTTAACTCAAGCTGCCTCATTTGCAAATGAATTCTCTGTAAATTCCGATGGTTTCTCCAGCAAGTTTAACCGACGAGCTACTGCTGTAAGTGTCTCTCCTTTCCTCACAGAAGCAGGCAGTTCCAATTCCAGCTTCTCTGCTCATTGCTGCAGCTTGCTCTTATTCACTTTTTCCAAACCTTCAAAAGTCATTGCTTCCACATCCAGAAAACTTTTGGCGACTGAAAAAGCCATTATTATCCCAAGCTTTGTCTGTCCAACAAGCCCAACACCCGAAATAAAGACACGAGCACCTCACACTCGCAGTTTGACATCCGGCAAAGAGCTCCCAGTCTGTTATGGACTAGGCTAGACCACTCAAAGCATTCTTAAGTAGGCCGCACAGAGCATAACATTGCAACTTATTTCGGTAAGTGCACAATGTAAATTACCCGGAATAAGTTAGTGACGTTGTCTACTGGATTTTAAAACAGACAAAAACTGTATTCAAAAATTACACAATGAAACACAAAGAACTGAATAAATAAACCCTACAAAACTTAGCCTATACAGATAGACTTAATTATGCTGTTCCAAATATACACAACAGTCCCAATAAGCAAACTCCATTTAAGGACTAGTATAAATGGAGCACATGGCTTCAGCTTAAAGTTGAAATACAGAAGTCTTATCTGTTTACATATAAACAAAAGGCCTCTGGAAATCCTTCTCATCTCTGTATCAAACGAGACTGATCGGAGTCAGGCCTCTTTTTATTGTCCCTCTGATAAACATCAAAGACAGGGTGTCCTTGAGCCAAGAACAGTGTTTAAACAAAAAAAGGGACTAGCTTTGGGACAGAAAAGACAGGCTAGTCTTCTGTACGGGGGTCAATAGCTGGAGGGAATGACGAACTCTATCAGAATTCGACTGCTGACAGATTTGTGAAAAATATAACGTTCAGGGTAAGTTTACACACCAACTGCACATTGAGATGGTGAGAGTTCATTTAGAACCTGGAGATCTCTCTCAACCAACATGGGGCGAGGGGGGAGGTGGTGATGAGGGGGTGGTGTCCACAGAGCTTTGTAAATTATCATAGAGTGCTACAGCACGGAGACAAGCGTTGAGCCCAAACTGTTTCATGCTGACCAAAATGTCCATCCATGCTCAGTCCATTTCCCTGCACTTGGCCCATATCATTCTCAATGTTGCCTAACTATATTTTCGTCCAAATGTGAAGACGTGTATTGCAGAAAACACATTATATTTCACACTGTCAACATTTTGTTGTGGAAATGAGTGTTAGTCCATAACGCTCAAGTTTTAATGCAATCAGTTTTTATTCTTTTGTAGCGTTACAGATTAAACGCTAATTTCCTTCACACTTTTCTCATGGTACTATCACTGCAGGGATTAGTCTGGTGAAACTCCTTTACTCTATCTCTATGTAGCAAGGAAATAATTCATTATAAAGGAGAGAAAATCTGTTCAGTGTCCCACATACTATCTCAAGAACACTCTACAAATGCAAGAAGGTGGCTTCACTCTTACACTTTAATCATTTTGCAATGAACTTAGTGTCAGTGACTCATGACCAAGAACATCAAGTTTATTTTCACCAGGAGCACTTCCCATTATCTCGCCTTCTCATAAATACAAAATGAAAAGGATGGTATGTTTTGCCAAATCATTTCTTTGCCTTATGAAGTCAGGCCACACCAACAGCATCATCACTATTGCCATTGGAGATGGTTGAAGATGCTGAGGAGGCAATGCATAGTTGTATGATCTCTGGAATATTAATTCAGTGACCCAGGTAATGACCCAGACCCCGGATTGGAATTCCACCTCAGCAAATGTTGGAACTTGAAAATTCAATAAAATATCAGGAATTAAGAATCAAATAAAACAATGAAACCATTGTCAATTGTCCTACCTGGCACCCCCATGCCCGTCAGGCAAGCAAATCCAACATTTTCACCTGATCGGGCTTACATATGACTCCAGACCCACACTAAAGTGGTTAACTCTCAGTTGCAGTTTGAAATGGCCAAGCCAGCCATTCAGTTATTTCAGTCACTATAAAGTCTCAAAGAACTGAAACTGGACAGAACTAAGCACTGACTACTTACAGTCCACGGACTGCACTGGTCAGCAAGGCAGCTCACAAACACCTTCTCAAGGACAATGGGGAAAAGGAATTAAATACTGGCCCAGCATCCCGTTAATGAATAAAAGAATGTGGTTACACTCAGGGAAGAGAGACAGAGTGACATATTTCACTTGAAACAGTGACTTTGATGTATACCTTGCATGGTCACAGTTTTCAGTAATATGGTAACAGAAGAAAAATAAAAAAGGTTAATCTTGTTTGTTTTCCATCCCAGTTAATCATCAAAAATCTGTTTGTTTGCTTCTTTCCCTCTATCTTTCCCTTTCTTCATCTATTCAGCTCAGTCCTTATTCCCTTAACAACAGATGTCCCTGTCACCAACATCAATGACCCTATTTCCCAGCGGCTTTCAGTTCTGAAGTCTGGTCATTGGACTCAAAATGCCAATTATATTTTTCTCTATATCTGAGGCTCCCAAATCTGCTCAGTTTCTACGGCACTTTCTCGTTCTTTTTGATTCTGAACTCTTGCACCATTCTTTGTTTTATTTAACCATTACTGTTGTTATTACATGGGTTGCCTGCATTGCTGACTGGGGCAGTATTTGTTGTCCCTTTACTGTGAGCTCATATCTGAAGGGAATGAGCCAAGCACATTACTGTGGGTCTGATGTCAATCTTAAGCCAGATCCGGTAATAATGCTAGATTTCTTTTCCAAACGACATCAGTGAAATAGGTAAACTTATAGACTAAGTGCTTGTGATGGTATGGTTATAATTATTGAAACTTACTTTTATTTCCAATTCCCTTCATTTGAATTTACGTTGTGACATAATTTGTGGTAAGATGTGAAACAGTGCCTTTAGCTGTAGTAACATGTGCATCTGAATTACATTTCTTGCAACATTATTACTCTGACACAGTGTCCCTGTCATGAGGTTACTTTAGAGACAAGAACAAGGTTGTGATCGAAATATTTGCAACTGAAATCATGCTTCAAGGAGGCTTGTAACAATAAAGGCATGAATAATGGTTTATTAGGCGCCAGCATTGATGCCAAGATGGTGACTGGAAATATTTTCGAGCTTATAGTGGACAGGTTTGATGATCGACTGAGACATAAATGAATTCCATGTAAAAATTTTTTTCGGGATTGTGAACAAACGTGCTCTCAGGTGCTTGTGAGGGCGGGGGTGTGGACTCTACTGGAAGTTATGGATAATGAATGGAATTTGCATTTGAAACGGAAGACAACATGTTCCGTCTTTGCCAAATATAGGTAACAGAAATAGCAAGGAAGTTCGCCATGGTTTATGGAACTAGTAAATGGATGGAGATGAAGATACTTACCAGTAACACCAACAATAGCGAGCATGGGATAGTAACCTGTCTGAATAATCATCGGTACACCGTATGTCCGATCTGATAATGTCGATCAATACGAGAAAAGATAGGAAAGACCCTCAGATAAACTCCTATCCATTGTTGCTGCATTCCAGTCTAATGTTAGCAGATTATTATCCATTAATGGAACATTCCAGACTATTCTCAGATGTTTACCTCTCCTCTTCCTGTCTCTGCAGATGCTAATTCCTGTTAGTGGCGGAGGTGAAGCATCTGCTGATACAATGGCATAAAGCATTGCAAGAAACCCCTTACTAATCAGAAAGGGAAACCGTCCAGTGACATCATTCAGTTCCATGTCGACTGACATCAATCATAGTCACTGAACAAACAGGCGGGTTTATCTGCAATACTGTAACTGCCTGAACCTTCACCACCACCACCCTCAAAAACCACAATCCAGATGTTGTTACCGTGCTGATCGCCACTCGACTAGAATAGGCACCAGGCAATATATTTATAGTGGCTACATTGGCACTCCATTACACAGGAAATGTGGATTTGACTGGGCATTCCTTTCATTGACCTAATGAGACAAATTTGTATCTTCAGCACTCAATATGCTTCAGCAACATTTTTTTTAATATAAACTCACAAACACCTTAACACACTTCATTGGCTTCAAAGCAGAAAGACTGACATTGTTTGTATTCAGTCCAAAGCAAAATATGGCATATGTTGTCACAAAGCCGGTCCTTTTACATTATTATCCTTGAATTTTCTTCTTCAGTGAGGTTCTAAATGACCCCCAAGATTCCAAAATGTCTGTGTTTAGAAAGGTTCTTTTGGGGTCCTTTTGTTTATACCTAACTGGTCATTCCTCAGGCAGAACGCTTTCAAAACTTTAAACAAAAACTTCTATAATCAAGATGACATGGCCAGCTCTATACCTAGGCTGATTGATTCAGTTTGGGGGTTAGCTGAGGTTGTCACAATGTGTTTCAGAGAGTATCACAGTGTTCCTCAGAGTGAGTGAGAGAGTGTCCAGTGTGTCTAAGAGAGTGTCAGAGAGGGTCAGAGAATGTCATTGTGTGTCACAGTCTGTCAGAGAGTGTTACAGTGTGTCTCAGAGAGTGTCAGAGAGGTTCAGCGAGTGCCACAGTGCATCTCAGAGAATGTCACAGAGAAGGACACAGTCTGTCAGATAGTGTAACAGTGTGTCTCAGGGAGTCACGGAAAGAGGGAGAGAGTGTCACAGAGTGCCTCAGAGAGTGTCAGAGAGGATCAGAGAGTGCTACAGCGTGTCTCAGAGAATGTCACGATGTGTCAGAGAGTGTCACAGTGTGTCCGAGAGTGTCACAGTGTGTCAGAGTGTCAGAGAGAGTCGGGGAATGTCACAGTGTGTCTAAGAGAGTGTCAGAGAGAGTGTCACAGTGTGTGTCAGAGTGTCACAGTGTGTCTCAGAGAGTGTCAGAGAGAGTCAGAGTGTTTCAGCGAGTACTGGAGAGGTTCAGAGAGTTTCACAGAGTGTCTCAGAGAGTGTCAGAGACAGTGTGTCAGAGAGTGTCACAGTGTGAGAGTGTCAGAGAGAGTCAGAGAATGTCACAGTGGGTCATAGTCTGTCAGAGAGTGTCAGAGTGTCACAGTGAGAGAGTGTCAGAGAGAGTCAATGAGTGCCACAGTCTGTCGCAGGGAGGGTCAGAGTGTGTCACAGTGTCAGAGTGTCAGAGATGGTCAGAGTTTGTCTCAGAACGGGTCACAGTCTGTCAGAGAGTGTCACAGTGTGTCAGAGAGTGTCAGAGAGAGTCAGAGTGTCACAGTGTGTCTAAAAGAGTGTCAGAGAGAGTCAGAGAATGTCACAGTGCGTCACGGTCTGTCAGAGAGTGTCACAGTGTGTCAGAAAGTGTCAGAGAGAGTCGGAGAGTGCTACAGTTAGTAACAGAGAAGGTCAGAGAGATTCACAGTGTCTAAGAGAGTTTCACGGAGTGTGTCAGAGAGTGTGACAGTGCATCTCAGAGAGTCAAAGAGAGTCAGAAAGTGTCACAGTGTGTCACGGAGAGTGTCACAGTTTGTCTAAGAGAGTGTCAGAGAGAGTTAGAGAATGTCATAGTGTGTCAATGCTGTCAGAGAGTGTCACAGTTTGTCTCAGTGAGTGTCAGAGAATGTCAGCGAATGCCACAGTGTGTCATAGTCTGTCAGAGAGTGTCACATTGTGTTTCAGAGAGTGTTAGAGGGGGTCAGAGAGTGTCACGGTGTGTCAAAGTCTGTCAGAGAGTGTCACAGTCTGTCAGGAATTGTGACAGTGTGTTTCAGAGAGTTTCAGAGAGAGTCAATGAGTGTCCCAGTCTGTCTCATGGAGGGTCCGTGTGTTTCACATTGTGTCTCAGACAGAGTCAGAGATGGTCAGAGTTCGTCTCAGAGAGGGTCACAGTCGGTCTCAGAGAGTGTCAGAGAGGGTCACAGTCTGTCAGAGAGTGTTACAGAGTGCCTCAGAGAGTGTCAGAGAGGGTCAGCAAGTGCGACAGTGTGTCTTCGAGAGTGTCACAATGTCTCAGAGAATGTCACGATGTGTCACAGTCTGTCAGAGAGTGTCACAGTGTGCCTCAGAGAGAGTCACAGAGTGTCACAGTACGTCTAATAGAGTATCAACGATAGACAGTGTCACAGTGTGACACAGCCTGTCAGAGAGTGTCACAGAGAGTTTCAGAGATTGTCAGAGTGTGTCACAGTCTGTCAGAGAGTGTCATAGTATGTCACAGAGTGTGCCAGAGAGAGTCAGAGAGTGTTAGAGTGTGTATCAGAGAGTGTCAGAGAGTTTAACAGTGGGTCTCAGAGAGTGTCACAGTGTGTCTCAGAGAGTCAGAGAGAGTCAGAAAGTGTCACAGTGTGTCGCGGAGAGTGTCACAGTGCCTCAGAGCGTGTCAGAGAGGGTCAGCATCTGTCTCAGTGACGGTGAGAGAGGTCAGCATCTGTCTCAGTGACGGTCACAGTCTGTCAGAGCGTGTTGCAGTGTGTCTCAGAGAGTGACAGAAAGAGTCAGAGAGTGTGTGTCACAGTGTGTCTCAGAGAGTGTCAGAGAGGGTCAGAGAGTGTCACAGAGAGTTTCAGAGAGAGTCGCAGAGTGTCATAGTGCATCTAAGAGAGTGTCAGCGAGAGACAGAGTGTCACAGTGTGTCACAGCCTGTCAGAGAGTGTCACAGAGAGTTTCAGAGATTGTCAGTGTGTCACAGTCTGTCAGAGAGTGTCACAGTGTGTGTCAGAGTCTCAGAGAGAGTCAGAGAGTGTTACAGTGTGTCTCAGAGATTGTCACAGTGAGTCTCAGAGAGTCAGAGAGAGTCAGAGAGTGGCACGATATGTCTCAGAGAGTGTCACAGTGTATCACAGTCTGTCAGAGAAGGTTACAGTGTATTTCCGAGTGTGTCAGAGAGAGTCAGACAATGTCTAAGAGATGGTCACAGTCTGTGAGAGAGTGTTACAGAGTGTCTCAGAAAATGTCAGGAAGAGTCAGAGAGTGTCACAGTGTGTCTCAGAGAGTTTCGGAGATGGCCGAGTGTGTCGCAGTGTCTCAAAGTGTCTGAGAGAGTCAGAGAGTCTTACAATGTGTCTCAGAGAGAGTCAGAGTGTGTTACAGTCTGTCTCAGAGAGTTCCAGAGATGGTCAGAGTTTACCTCAGAGAGGGTCACAGTCTGTCAGAGAGTGTTACTGTGTATCTCGGAGAATAACAGAAAGAGTGAGGGAGTGTCACAGTCTGCCTCAGAGAGTGGCAGAGAGTCCAGAATGTGTCTCAGAGAGTGAAAGAGTGTCTCAAACAATGCTTCAGTGCGTCTCTGAGAGTGTCATAGTATGTCTCAGAGCCAGAGAGAGCCAGAATGTGTCACGGTGTGTCTCAGAGAATGTCACCGTGTCTCAGAGTGTGTCACAGTCAGTCAGAGAGTGTCACAGTGTGTCAGAGAGTGTCATAGTGTGTCACAGTGTGTTTCAGAGAGAGTCAGAGAGTGTCTCGGTGCATTTCACAGAGTGTGAGAGAAAGTCAGAGAGTGTCACAGTTTGTCACAGTCTGTCAGAGAGTGTCAACCAGTGCCTCAGGGACAGTCAGAAAGTGTCATAGTGTGCCTCAGAGATTGTTAGAGAAAGCCAGAGATTGTCACAGTGTGTCAGAGAGTGTCAGTGTGCCTCAGAGAGAGGCACACAGTTCATAGTGTGTCTCAGCGAGTGACAGATAGAGTCAGGGAGTGTCACTGTGTGTCGCAGACTGTCCAACAATATCACATTGTGCCTCAGAGAGAGTCAGAGAGTGTCACAGTGTGTCATAGTCTGTCAAACAGTGTCATAGTGTGTCTCAGACATTGTCAGAGAGTGAATGAGTGTCACAGTGTGTCTAAGAGAGTGTTAGACAGAGTCAGGTAAAGTCACAGTGTGTCACAGTGTGTCAGAGAGAGTCATAGTATGCCTCAGACATTGTCAGAGAGAGTCACAGTGTGTCTCAGAGTGTCAGAGAGAGTGACAGTGTGTCAGTCTGTCAGAGTGTGTCACAGTGTGCCTCAGAGAGTTTCAGAGAGAGTCAGCGAGTGTCACAGTGTGTCTAAAAGAGTGTCAGAGAGGGTCAGAGAATGTCAGAGTGTGTCACAGTCTGTCAGAGAGTGTCATAGTATGTCTCAGAGAGTGTCAGAGAGAGTCAGAGAGTGTTACAGTCGGCAGCAGAGATTGCCAGAGAGTTTCACAGTATGTCTCAAACACTGTCGCAGTGTGTCTCAGAGAGTCAGAGAGAGTCAGAAAATGTCACGGTGTGTCTAAAAGAGTGCCAGAGAGAGTCAGAGAATGTCACCGTGTGCCACGTGCTGTCTGAGAGAGTGTCACAGTGTGCCTCAGTGAGTGTCAGTGAAAGTCAGTGAATGTTATAATGTGTCATTGTCTGTCAGAACGTGTCACAGTCTGTCAGAGCGTGTCACAGTGCGTCAGAAATTGTTACAGTGAGTTTCAGAGAGTGTCAGAGAGAGTCGATGAGTGTCCCAGTCTGTCTCATGGAGGGTCCGTGTGTTTCACAGTGTGTCTCAGAGAGGGTCACAGTCTGTCCCAGAGAGTGTCAGAGAGGGTCGCAGTCTGTCAGAGAGTGTTACAATGTGTCTCAGAGAGTGACAGAAAGAAGGTGAGAGTGTCACAGAGTGTCTCAGAGAGTGTCAGAGAGGGTCAGTGAGTACCGTAGTGTGTCTCAGAGAGCGTCACAATGTCTCAGAGAATGTCTCTGAGACTGTCACAGAGTATCAGATAGTGTCACAGTGTGCTTCAGAGAGTGTAAGAGAGTTCACAGAGAATCAGAGAGAGAGTCAGACAATGTCACAGAGATATATCAGAGAAGGTAAGAGTTTTCACAGTGTATCACAGTCTGTCAGAAATTGTGACAGTGTGTTTCAGACAGTGTCAGAGAGAGTTAATGAGTGTCACAGTCTGTCTCAGAGAGGATCAGAGATGGTCAGAATTTGTCTCAGAGCGCGTCACAGTCTGTCTCAGAGAGTGTCAGGGAGTGTCACAGTCTGTCAGATAGTGTCATAGTGTGTCTTAGAGCGTGACAGAAAGAGGAAGAGAGTGTCACAGTGTCTCTCAGAGTGTCAGAGAGAGGCAGTGTGTCACAGTCTGTCAGAGAGTGTCACCGTGTGTCACAGTCTGTTAGAGTGGAATCAGAGGGAATCAGAGAATGTCACAGTGTGTCTCAGAGAGTGTCAGAGAGAGTCAGAAAATGTCACAGTGTGTCACAATCTGTCAGAGAGTGTCACAGTGTGTCTCAGAGAGTGTCAGAGAGTATAAGAGAGTGTTACAGTCTGTATCAGAGAGAATTGGAGAGTTTTACAGTGTGTCTCAGAGAGTCAGAGAGAGTCAGAAAGTGTCGCAGCATGTCTCAGAGAGTGTCAAAGTGTGTCTAAGAGAGTGTCGGAGAGAGTCAGGGAATGTCACAGCGTGTCATCATCTGTCAGAGAGTGTCGCAGTGTGTCTCAGCGAGTGTCAGAGAGCGTCAGAGAGTTTCAAAGTGTGTCACAGTGTGTCACAGTCTGTCAGAGAGTGCCACAGTGTATCTCAGACATTGTCAGAGACAGCCACCGAGTGTCACAGTGTGTCTCAGAGTGTCAGAGCAAGTGACAGTGTGTCACAGTCTGTCAGAGAGTGTCAGAGAGCGTCACAGTCTATCAGAGGGTGTCGCCGTTTGTCTCAATCTGTCAGGAATTGTGATAGTGTGTTTCAGAGAGTGTCGGAGAGTGCTAGAGGGAGTCAGGGAGTGCCACAGTTTGTCTCAGAGAGGGTCAGAGTGTGCCAGAATGTGTCTCAGAGAGGGTCAGAGAGCGTCAGAGTTTATCTCAGAGAGGGTCACAGTCTGTCTCAGAGAGTGTCATAGAGGATCACAGTCTGTTAGAAAGTGTCACAGTGTGTCTCAGAGTGTCAGAGCGAGTGACAGTGTGTCACAGTCTGTCAGAGAGTGTCACATTGTTTCAGAGAATGTCACGATGTGTCAGAGAGTGTCACAGTGTGTCAAAGAGTGTCATAGTATGTCTCAGAGAGTGTCCAAGAGTGTCAAAGTGTGTCACAGTCTGTCAGAGAGTGTCACAGTGTATCTCAGACATTGTCAGAGAGAGTCACAGACTGTCACAGTATGCCTCAGAGTGTCAGAGAGAGTGGCCGTGTGTCATAGTCTGTCAGACAGTGTCACAGTGTGCCTCAGAGAGTTTTAGAGAGAGTCAGAGAGTGTCACAGTGTACCTCAGAGAGTGCCAGAGAGAATCAGAGACTGTTACAGTCTGTATCAGAGAGTATTCGGGAGTTTTACAGGATGTCTCAGAGAATCAGAGAGATTCAGAAAGTGTCACAGTGTGTCTCAGAAATTGTCGCTGTGTGTCTAAGAGAGTGTCAGAGAGAGTCAGAGTTTGTCTCAGAGAGGGTCACTGTCTGTCTCAGAGAGTGTCAGGGAGGGTCACAATCTGTCAGAGAGTGCCATAGTGTGTCTTAGACCGTGACAGAAAGAGGGCGAGAGTGTCACAGAGTTTCTCAGAGAGTGTCACAGTCTGTCAGAGAGAGTCACAATGTATCTCAGACATTGTCAGAGAGAGTCACCGAGTGTCACAGTCTTTCTCATGGCGTCAGAGAGAGTGACAGTGTGTCACAGTCTGTCAGAGAGCTTCACAGTGGGCCTCAGAGAGTGTCAGGGAGAGTCAGAGAATGTCACAGTCTGTCAGAGAGTGTCACAGTGTTCTTCAGATGGTGTCAGAGAGAGTCGGAGAGTGCCAAGTTGTGTCAAAGAGACTTTCAGAGAGGTTCAGAGAGCATCTCAGTGTGTCACAGTCTGTCAGAGAGTGTCGCTGTTTGCCTCAATCTATCAGAAATTGTGATAGTGTGTTTCAGAGAGTGTCGGAGAGTTTTAGAGAGAGTCAGAGAGTGTCACAATTTGTCTCAGAGAGGGTCAGAGTGTGTCCGAATGTGTCTCAGAGAGTGCCAGAGAGCGTCAGAGTTTATCTCAGAGAGGGTCACAGTCTGTCTCAGAGAGTGTAATAGAGGATCACAGTCTGTTAGAGAGTGTCGCAGTGTGTCTCAGAGTGTGAGAGAATGAGGGAGAGTGTGTCACAGAGAGCCTGAGGGAGTGCCAGAGAGGGTCAGCGAATACCACAGTGTGTCACAGAGAGTGTCACGTTGTCTCAGAGAATGTCACGTTGTGTCAGAGAGTGTCACTGTCTGTCACAGTCTGTCAGAGAGTGTCACGTTGTATCTCAGACATTGTCAGAGCGAGTCACAGAGTGTCACAGTATGCTTCAGAGTGTCAGAGAGAGTGACCGTGTTGTACAGTCTGTCAGAGTGTGTCAGAGTGTGCCTCAGAGAGTGTCGGAGGGAGTCAGAGAGTGTCACAGTATGCCTCAGTGAGTGTCAGAAAAAGTCAGAGAATGTAACAGTGTGTCATAGTCTGTCAGAGAGTGTCACAGTGTGTCTCAGAGAGGGTCAGAGAGGGTCAGAGAGTGTCACAACGTAACACAGACTGTCAGAGAGTGTCACAGTGTGTCACAGTCTGTTAGCGTGGAATCAGAGGGAATCAGAGAATGTCACAGTGTGTCTCAGAGAGTGTCAGAGAGTATAAGGGAGTGTTACAGTCTGTATCAGAGAGCTTTGGAGGGTTTTACAGTGTGTCTCAGAGAGTCAGAAAGTATCACAGTGTGTCTCAGAGATTGTCACAGTGTGTCTCAGAAAGTGTCAGAGTTGGTCATAGTTTGTCTCAGAGAGGGTCACAGTCTGTCTCAGAGAGTGTCAGGGAGTTTCACAGTCTGTCAGAGAGTGTCGTAGTGTGTCTTAGAGCGTGACAGAAAGAGGAAGAGAGTGTCACAGTGTTTCTCAGACAGTGTCAGAGAGTGTCACAGTCTGTCAGAGAGAGTCACCGTGTATATCAGCCAGTTTCAGAGAGAGTCACCGAGTGTCACAGCGTGTCTCAGAGTGCCAGAGAGAGTGACAGTGTGTCACAGTCTGTCATAGAGAATCACAGTGTATCTCAGCCATTGTCAGAGAGAGTCACCGAGGGTCACAATGTGCCTTAGAGGGTGTCAGGGAGCGTCAGAGAGTGTCCAATTGGTTCAAAGAGAGTCTCAGCGAGGGTCAGAGAGCGTCACAGCATGTCACAGTCTGTCAGAGAGTGTCGCAGTTTGTCTCAATCTGTCAGAAATTGTGACAGTGTGTTTCAGAGTGTCGGAGGATGTTAAAGGCAGTCCGAGAGTGTCAGTTTGTCTCAGAGAGGGTCAGAATGTGTCTCAGAGAGGGTCAGAGTTTATCTCAGAGAGGGTCACAGTCTGTGTCAGAGAGTGTCATACAGGTTCACAGTCTGTCAGAGAGTGTCACAGTGTGCCTCAGAGGGTTTCAGAGAGTGTCAAATTGTGTCAAACAGAGTTTCAGCGAGGATCAGAGAGCATCACAGTGTGTCAGTCTGTCAGATAGTGTCGCAGTTTGTCTCGATCTGTCAGACATTGTGACAGTGTGTTTCAGAGAGTGTCGGAGAGTGTTAGAGTGAATCAGAGAGTGACACAGTTTGTCTCAGAGAGGATCAGAGTGTGTCTGAATCCGTCTCAGAGAGTGTCAGAGAGCGTCAGAGTTTATCTCAGAGAGGGTCACAGTCTGTCTCAGAGAGTGTAATAGAGGATCACAGTCTGTTAGAGTGTAGCAGTGTGTTTCAGAGAGTGACAGAACGAGGGCGAGAGTGTCACAGAGTGCCTCAGAGAGTGTCAGAGAGGGTCAGCGAATGCCACAGTGTGTCTTAGAGAGTGTCACGTTGTCTCAGAGAATGTTACGATGTGTCAGAGAGCGTTCCAGTGCTTCACAGTCTGTCAGAGAGTGTCACAGTGTATCTCAGACATTGTCAGAGAGAGTCACAGCGTGTGACAGTATCTCTCAGAGTGTCAGAGAGAGTGACCATGTGTCACAGTCTGTCAGAGAGTGTCATAGTGTGCCTCAGAGAGTTTCAGAGAGAGTCAGAGAGTGTCACAGTTTGGCTAAGTGAGTGTCAGAGAGAGTCGGAGAATGTCACAGTGCGTCACAGTTCTCAGAGAGTGTCATAGTGTGTCTCAGAGAGTGTCAGAGAGAGTCAGAGAGTGTTACAGTGAATATGAGAGAGGTTCCTAGAGTTACACTGTGTCTCAGAGAGTGTCACAGTGTATCTCAGAGAGTCAGAGAGAGTCAGAAAGTGTCACAGTGTGTCGCAGAGAGTGTCAGAGAGAGTCAGATAATGTCACAGTGTGTCACATGCTGTCATAGAGTTATACAGTGTGCCTCAGTGCCAGAGAAAGTTAGAGAATGACACAGAGTCTTAGTCGGTCAGAGAGTGTCACATTGTGTCTCAGAGAGTGTCAGAGAGGGTCAGAGAGTGTCACAGTGTATCAGAAATTGTGACAGTGTTTTTCAGAGAGTATAAGAGAGAGTCAATGAGTGCCACAGTCTGTCTCAGGGAGGGTCAGAGTGTGTCGCAGTGTGTGTCTCAGAGAGTGTCAGAGAGGGTAACAGCCTGTCTCAGAGAGTGTCAGAGAGGGTCACAGTCTGTCAGAGAGTGTTACAGTGTGTCGCGGAGAGTGACAGAAAGAGGGAGAGAGTGTCACAGAGAAGCTCAGAGAGTGTCAGAGAGTGTCAGTGAATGCCACAGTGTGTCTCCGAGAGTGTCACAAGGTCTCAGAGAGTGTCACAAAGTGTCAGACAGTGTAACAGTGGGCCAAAGAGTGTCACAGTGTGTCACAGTCTGTCAGAGAGTGTCACAGGGTATCTCAGACAGTGTCAGAGAGAGTCACAGAGTGTCACAGTATTTCTCAGAGTGTCAGAGCGAGTGACCATGGGTCATAGTCTGTCAGAGAGTGTCACAGTGCGCCTCAGAGAGAGTCAGAGAGAGTCAGAGAGTGTCACAGTGTGGCTAAGAGAGTGCCAGAGAGAGTCAGATAATGTCACAGTGTGTCACAGTTGTCAGAGAGTGTCATAGTGTGTATCAGAGAGAGTCCGAGAGTGTTACAGTGAGTATCGGAGAGTTTCAGAGATTTTCACACTGTGTCTCAGAGAGTGTCACAGTGTATCTCAGAGAGTCAGAGAGAGTCAGAAAATGTCACAGTGAGTCGTAGAGAGTGTCACAGTGTGTCAGAGTGTTACATTGTGTCTCAGAGAGTGTCAGAGAGGGTCAGAGAGTGTCAAGTGTGTCACAGTCTGTCAGAGAGTGTCACATTGTGTCTCAGAGAGTGTCCGAAAGGATCAGAGAGTGTCACTGTGTGTCACAGTCTGTCAGAGAGTGTCGTAGTGTGTCTCAGAGAGAGTCTGAGAGTGTTCCAGTGGGTCTCAGAGAGTGTCAGGTAGAGTCAGAGCGTGTCACAATCTGTCAGAAATTGTGACAGTGTGTCTCAGAGAGTGTCAGAGAGAGTCAATGAGTGTCACAGTCTGTCTCAGGGAGGGTCAGAGTGTGTCACAGTGTGTCTTAGAGAGTGTCAGAGATGGTCAGAGTTTGTCTCAGAGATGCTCACAGTCTGTCTCAGAGAGTATTAGAGAGGGTCACAATCTGTCAGAGAGTGTTATGGTGTGTCTCAGAGAGTGACAGAAAGAGGGAGAGAGTGTCACCGAGTGCCTCAGAGAGTTTTCGAGAGCGTCTGTGAGTGCCACAATATGTCTCTGAGAATGTCACAAGTTCTCACAGAATGTCACGATGTGTCAGAGAGTGTCACAGTGTATCTCAGACAGTGTCAGAGAGAGTCAGAGAGCGTCACAGTGTATGTCAGAGTGTCAGAAAAAGTGACACAGTGTCACAGTCTGTCAGAGAGTGTCAAGGTGTATCTCAGAGAATGTCAGAGAGTGTTACAGTGTATATCAGAGAGTGTCAGAGAGTTTCACAGCGTGTCTCACAGAGTATCACAGTGTGTCTCAGAGAGTCAGAAAACGTCATAAAGTGTCACAGTGTGTCGCAGAGTGTGTCACAGTGTGTCTAAGAGAGTGTCAGAGAGAGTCAGAGAGTGTCAAAGTGTGTTACAGTCTGTCAGAGAGTGTCACAGTGTGCGTCAGTGAGTGTCAGAGAAAGTCAGTGTGTCACAGTATGCCTCAGAGTGTCAATAGAGTAAAAGTGTCACAGTCTGTCTCAGAGAGTGTCACAGAGTCCACTGTGTGTCTCAGAGAGTGACACAGTGTCTCAGAGAATGTCACAGTGCGTCTCAGAGAGTGTCACAGTGTGACTCAGAGAGCCAGAGAGAGGCAGGAAGTGTCACAGTGTGTCTCATAGAGTGTCACCGTGTCTCAGAGAATGTCACCGTGTCTCAGAGAGTGTCATAGTCATTCAGAGTGTCACAGTGTGTCAGAGAGTGTCGTAGTGTGTCACAGTGTCTTTCAGAGTGTCTCGTTGTGTTTCACAGAGTGTCAGAGAGAGTCTATGAGTGTCCCAGTCTGTCTCAGGGAGGATCAGAATGTGTCACAGTGTGTCTCAGATAGTGTCAGAGATGGTCAGAGTTTGTCTCAGAGAGGGTCACAATCTGTCCCAGAGAGTGTCAGAGAGGGTCAGTGAGTGCCACAGTGTGTCTCCGATGGTATCACAACGTCTCAGAGAATTTCACGATGTGTAGGAGAGTTTCACAGTGAGTCAGACAGAGTGAAAGTGTGTCTCAGAGAGATTCAGAGAGTGACAAATTGTGTCTACGTGAGTGTCAGAGAAAGTCAGAGAATATCACAGTGTTTCATAGTCTGTCAGAGAATGTCACGGTGTGTCTTACAGAGTGCCAGAGTGGGTCAGAGAGTGTCACAGTGTGTCAAAGCGTGTCAGAGAGTGTCAGTGTATCACAGTCTATCCGAAATTGTTCCAGTGTGTCTCAGAGAGTGTCAGAGAGAGTCAGAGAGTGTCACAGTGTGTATCAGACAGTGTCAAAGAGTTTCACAGTGTGTCACAGAGTGTCAGAGATGTTCAGAGTTAGTCTCAGAGAGGGTCACAGACTGTCTCAGAGAGTGTCAGAGAGGGTCACGGTCTTTCAGAGAGTGCTACAGTGTGCCTCAGTGAGTGTCAGAGAGAGTCAGAGAGTGTCACATGCTGTCAGAGAGTGTCACAGTTTGCCTCAGTGAGTGAAAGACAAAGTTAGAAAATGTCACAGTGTGACATAGTCTGTCAGAGAGTGTCACATTGTGTCTCAGAGAGTGTCGGAGAGGATCAGAGAGTGTCACGGTGTGTCACAGTCTGTCAGAGAGTGTCATAGTGTGTCTCAGAGAGAATCCCAGAGTGTTCCACTGTGTCTAAGAGAGGGTCAGATAGAGTCAGAGCGTGTCACAGTCTGTCAGAAATTGTGACAGTGTGTTTCAGAGAGGGTAAGAGAGAGTCAATGAGTGTCACAGTCTGTCTCAGGGAGGGTCAGTGTGTGTCACAGTGTGTCTCAGAGAGTGTCAGAGATGTTCAGAATTTGTCTCAGGGAGTGTCACAGTCTGTCAGAGAGTGTCACAGTGTGCCTTAGAGAGTGTCAGAGAGAGTCGGGGAATGTCACAGTGTGTCTAAGAGAGTGTCAGAGAGAGTTAGAGTATGTCACAGTGCATCACAGTCTGTCAGACAGTGTCACGGTGTGTCTCAGAGTGTGTCAGAGAGAGAGTCAGAAAGTGTTTCAGCGAGTACTGGAGAGGTTCAGAGAGTTTCACAGAGTGTCTCAGAGAGTGTCAGAGAATGCCACATTGGGTCAATGCTGTCAGAGAGTGTCACAGTTTGCCTCGCTGAGTGCCAGAGAATGTCAGAGAATGTCACAGTGGGTCATAGTCTGTCAGAGAGTGTCACAGTGTGTCATAGTCTGTCAGAACTTGTGACAGTGTGTTTTAGAGAGTGTCAGAGAGAGTCAATGAGTGCCACAGTCTGTCGCAGGGAGGGTCAGAGTGTGTCACAGCGTGTCTCAGAAAGTGTCAGAGATGGTCAGAGTTTGTCTCAGAACGGGTCACAGTCTGTCAGAGAGTGTTACAGTGTGTCTCAGCGAGTGACTGAAAGAGGAGATAGTGCCACAGAGTGCCTCAGAGAGTGTGAGAGCGCGTCACAGTGTGTCACAGTCTGTCAGACAGTGTCACAGTGTGCCACAGAGAATTTATGAGAGAGTCAGAGAGTGTCACAGTTTGGCTAAGAGACTGTCAGAGAGAGAGTCACAGTGAGTATCGGAGAGGTTCGGAGAGTTTCACTGTATGTCTCAGAGAGTGTAACAGTGTATCTCAGAGAGTCAGAGAGAGTCAGAAAGTGTCACAGTGTGTCGCAGAGAGTGTCACAGTGTGTCTAAGAGAGTGTCACAGTGTGTCTAAGAGAATGTCAGAGAGTCAGACAGTGTCACAGTGTGTCTCAGAGAGTGTCAGAGAAGGGAATAGTTTTCACAGTGTGTCACAGTCTGTCAGAGAGTGTTACAGTGTGTTTCAGCGAGTGTCAGAGAGAGTCAGTGCGTGTCACAGTCTGTCTCAGGGAGGGTCAGAGTGTGTCACAATGTGTCTCAGAGAGTGACAGAGGTGTCTCAGAGAGGGTCACAGTCTGTCTCAGAGAGTGTCAGGGAGCGTCACAGTCTGTCAGAGAGTGTCATAGTGTGTCTTAGAGCATGACAGAAAGAGGGAGAGATTGTCACAGTGTTTCTCAGAGAGTGTCAGAGATGGTCAGAGTTTGTCTCAGAGAGGGTCATAGTATGGGAGAGAGTGTCGTAGTGTGTCACAGTGTGTTTCAGAGTGTCTCGGTGTGTTTCACAGAGTGTCAGAGAGAGTCTATGAGTGTCCCAGTCTGTCTCAGGGAGTGTCAGAGTGCGTCGCAATGTGTCTCAGAAAGTGTCAGAGATGGTCAGAGTTTGTCTCAGAGCGGGTCACAGTCTGTCAGAGAGTGTTACAGTGTGTCTCAGCGAGTGACTGAAAGAGGAGATAGTGTCACAGAGTGCCTCAGAGAGTGTCAGAGCGCGTTACAGTGTGTCACAGTCTGTCAGAGAGTGTCACAGTGTGCCACACAGAGTTTCCCAGAGTCAGAGAGTGTCACAGTGTGTCTAAGAGAGTGTCACAGTGTGTCTAAGAGAACGTCAGAGAGAGTCAGACAGTGTTACAGTGTGTTTCAGCGAGTGTCAGAGAGAGTCAGTGCGTGTCACAATCTGTCTCAGGGAGGGTCAGAGTGTGTCACAACGGGTCTCAGAGAGTGTCAGAGATGTCTCAGAGAGGGTCACAGTCTGTCTCAGAGAGTGTCAGGGAGGGTCACAGTCTGTCAGAAAGTGTCATAGTGTGTCACAGTGTTTCTCAGAGAGTGTCAGAGATGGTCAGAGTTTGTCTCAGAGAGTGTCAGAGAGGGTCACAGTCTGTCAGAGAGTGTTACAATGTGTCTCAGCGAGTGACTGAAAGAGGGAGATAGTTTCACAGAGTGCGCCAGAGCGTGTCACAGTGTGTCACAGTCTGTCAGAGAGAGTCACAGTGTATCTCATACATTGTCAGAGAGAGTCACAGACTGTCACAGTATGCCTCAGAGTGTCAGAGAGAGTGACCGTGTGTCACAGTCTGTCAGAGAGTGTCACAGTGTGCCTCAGAGAGTTTTAGAGAGAGTGACAGTGTGTCACAGTCTGTCAGAGAGCTTCACAATGGGCCTCAGAGAGAGTCAGAGAATGTCACAGTCTGTCAGTGAGTGTCACAGTGTGCCTCAGAGGGTGTCAGAGAGAGTCATAATGTGTCAGATTGTGTCAAAGAGAGTTTCAGAGAGGGTCAGAGAGCGTCACAGTGAGTCACAGCCTGTCAGAGTGCGTCACAGTGTTTCTCGGGGAGTGTCGGAGGGTGTCAGAGAGTGTCACAGTGTGTCTCAGAGAGTGTCAGAGAGAGTCAGAGAGTGTTACAGTGAGTATCAGAGAGGTTCAGAGAGTTTCAATGTGTGTCTCAGAGAGTGCCACAGTGTATCGCAGAGAGTCAGAGAGAGAGTCAGAGAGTGGCACAGTATGTCTCAGAGATTGTCACAGTGTGTCACAGTCTGTCAGAGAAGATTACAGTGTATTTCCGAGTGTGTCAGAGAGAGTCAGAGAATATCTCAGAGATGGTCACAGTCTGTGAGAGACTGTTACAGAGTGTCTCAGAAAGAGTCAGAGAGTATCACAATGTGGCTCAGAGAGTTTCGGAGATGGACGAATGTGTTACAGTGTGTCTCAAAGTGTCAGAGAGTGTTAAAATGTGTCTCAGAGAGTGTCATAGTTGTTACAGTCTGTCTCAGGAAGGGTCAGAGATGGGCAGAGTTTGTCTCAGAGAGGGTCGCAGTCTGTCAGAGAGTGTTACAGTGTGTCTCAGAGAATAACAGAAAGAGTGAGGGATTCTCACAGATTGCCTCAGAGCGTGTCAGAGAGAGTCAGAGAGTATCACAGTCTGTCTCAGAGAGTGTCACAGAGGACACAGTGTGTCTCAGAGAGTGACACAGTGTCTCAGTGAATGTCACAGTGTGTCTGAGAGAGTGTCACAGTGTGTCTCAGAGAGCCAGAGCGAGACAGAAAGTATCACAGTGTGTCTTATAGAGTGTCACAGTGTCTCAGAGAATGTCACCGTGTCTCAGAGAGTGTCTTAGTCAGTCAGAGAGTGTCACAGTGTGTCAGAGAGTGTCATATTGTGTCACAGTGTGTTTCAGAGTGTCTCGGCGTGCTTCACAGAGTGTCGGAGAGAGTCAATGAGTGTCCCAGTCTGTCTCATGGAGGGTCCGTGTGTTTCTCAGTGTGTCTCAGAGAGTGTCAGAGATGGACAGATTTTGTCACATGGAGAGTTACAGTCTGTCCCAGAGAGTGTCATAGAGGGTCACAGTCTGTCAGAGATTGTTACAGTGTGTCTCAGAGATGGTCAGTGAGTGCCACAGTGTTTCTCCGAGAGTATCACATTGTCTCAGAGAATTTCACGATGTGTAGAAGAGTTTCACAGTGAGTCAGACAGTGTCTCAGTGTGCTTCAGAGAGTGTCAGAGAGTGTCACAGTGTGTCTCAGAGAGTCAGAGTGTCAGAAAGTGTCACAGTGTGCCTCAGTGAGCGTCAGAGAAAGTCAGAGAATGTAACAGTGTGTCATAGTCTGTCAGAGGGTATCAGAGAGGGTCAGAGAGTGTCACAGTGTATCACAGCCTGTCCGAGAGTGTCACAGTGTGTCACAGTCTGTCAAGGTTTGTCAGAGTGTGCCTCAGAGAGTGCCAGAGAGAGTCAGAGACTATTACAGTTAGTATCAGAGAGTATTGGGGATTTTTACAGTGTGTCTCAGAGTGTCAGAGAGAGTCAGAGAGCGCCACAGTGTATCTCAGAGAGTGTTGCAGTGTGTCTAAGAGAGCATCGGAGAGAGTCAGGGAATGTCACAGCGTGTCATCATGTGTCAGAGAGTGCCACAGTGTGTCTAAGAGAGTGTCAGAGAGTGTCACAGTCTGTCTCAGAAAGGGTCAGAGTTTTTCACAGTCTGTCAGAGAGCGTCACAGTGTGTCACAGTCTGTCAGCGAGTGTCGCTGTTTGTCTCAATATGTCAGAAATTGTGATAGTGTGTTTCAGAGTGTCAGAGAGTGTGAGAGAGAATCAGAGAGTGTCACAGTTTGTCTCAGAGAGGGTCAGAGTGTGTCACAATTTGTCCAAGAGAGGGTCAGGATTTATCTCAGAGAGGGTCACAGTCTGTCTCAGAAAGTGTCATGCAGGGTCACAGTCTGTTAGAGAGTGTTGCAATGTGTCTCAGAGAGTGACAGTACGAGGGAGAGTGTGTCACAGAGTGCCTCAGAGAGTGTCAGAGAGGGTGAGCGAACGCCACAGTGTGTATCAGAGAGTGTCACATTGTCTCAGAGAATGTCACGATGTGTCAGATAGTGTCGCAGTGTGTCAGAGAGTGTCACAGTGTGTCATAGAATGTCATAGCATGTCTCAGAGATTCTCAGAGAGTGTCACATTATGTCACAGTCTGTCAGAGAGTGTCACAGTGTATCTCAGACATTGTCAGAGAGAGTCACCGAGTGTCACAGTATGCCTCAGAGTGTCAGAGAGAGTGACCGTGTGTCACAGTCTGTCAGAGAGTGTCACAGTGTGCCTCCGAGAGTTTTAGAGTGAGTCAGAGAGTGTCGCAGTTTGGCTAAGAGAGTGTCAGAGAGAGTCGAGAATGTCACAGTGTGTCACAGTGTTTCTGAGAGAGTGTCAGAGAGTGTCAGAGAGTGTCACAGAGAGTATGAGAGAGGTTCAGAGAGTTTCAATGTGTGTCTCAGAGAGTGTCGCACTGTATCTCAGAGAGTCAGAGAGAGTCAGAAAATGTCACTGTGTGTCGCAGGGAGTGTTCAGTGTGTCTAAGAGAGTGTCAGAGAGAGTCAGATAATGTCACAGTGTGTCACATGCTGTCATAGAGTATCACAGTATGCCTCAGTGCCAGAGAAAGTCAGAGAATGTCACAGTGTGTCATAGTCGGTCAGAGAGTGTCACATTGTGTCTCAGTCTGTCAGAGCATGTCACAGTGTGTCCGATATTGTGACAGTGTGTTTCAGAGAGTATAAGAGAGAGTCAATGAGTGTCGCATTCTGTCTCAGCGAGGGTCAGAGTGTGTCATAGTGCGTCTCAGCGAGTGTCACAGTTTGTCTCAGAGAGCCAGATAGAGTCAGAGAGTGTCACAGTGAGTCTCAGAGAGTGACACAGTGAGTCTCAGAGAGTATCACAGTGAGCCCCAGATAGTCAGAGAGTGGCACAGCATGTCTCAGAGAGTGTCACAGTGTGTCACAGTCTAATCAGATTGTGTCACATTGTTCCTCAGGGAGTGTCAGAGGGAGCCGGAGAGTGTCACAGAGAGTGTCACAGTGTGCCTCAGTTCCAGAGAAAGTCAGAGAATGTCACAGTGTGTCATAGTCGGTCAGAGAGTGTCACATTGTGTCTCAGTCTGTCAGAGCGTGTCACAGTGTGTCAGAAATTCTGACAGTGTGTTTCAGAAAGTGTAAGAGAAAGTCAACGAATGTCACAGTCTGTCTCTGCAAGGGTCAGAGTGTGTCTCAGAGAGTGTCACAGTGTGTCTCAGAGAGCCAGATAGAGTCAGAAAGTGTCACAGTGTGTCTCAGAGAGTGTCAGAGAGGGTCAGTGAGTGCCACAGTGTGTCTCCAAGAGTATCACAATGTCTCAGAGAATTTCACGATGTGTAGGAGAGTTTCACAGTGAGTCAGGCATGTCACAGTGTGCTTCAGAGAGTGTCACAGAGTGTCACAGAGTGTCACAGAGTGACTCAGAGAGTCAGAGTGTCAGAACGTGTCACAGCGAGTCTGAGAGAGAGTCAGAGAATGTCACAGCGTGTCACGTGCTGTCAGAGTGTGTCACAGTGTGCCTCGGTGAGTGCCAGAGAAAGGCAGAGAATGAAACAGTGTGTCACAGTCTGTCAGAGAGTGTCACAGCGTGTCTCAGAGAGTGTCAGAGAGAGTCAGATAGTGTTTCAGTGAGTATCGGAGAGGTTCAGAGGGTTTCACTGTGTCTCACAGTGGGTCACAGTCTGTCTCAGAGAATGTCAGGGAGGGTCACAGTCTGTCAGAGAGTGTCATATTGGGTCTTAGAGCGTGACAGAAAGAGGGAGAGAGTGTCACAGTGTTTCTCATAGAGAGTTAGAGAGTGTCACAATGTGTCACAGTCTGTCAGAGAATCACAGTGTATCTCAGACATTGTCAGAGAGAGTCACCGAGTGTCACAGTGTGTCTCAGAATGTCAGAGAGAGTGACAGTGTGTCATAGTCTGTCAGAGAGCTTCACAGTGGGCCTCACAGATTGTCAGAGAGAGTCAGAGAGTGTCAAATTGTGTCAAAGAGAGTTTCAGAGAGGGTCAGAGAGCGTCACAGTGTGTCACATTCTGTCAGAGAGTGTCGTTGTTTGTCTCAGAGAGAGTCAGAGTGTTTCAGAATGTGTCTCAGAGAGTCAGAGAGAGCGTCAGAGTTTATTTTAGAGAGGGTCACAGTCTGTCTCAGAGAGTGTCATAGAGGATCACAGTCTGTTAGGGAGTGTCGCAGTGTGTCTCAGGAAGTGACAGAACAAAGGAGAGAGTGTCACAGAGTGCCTCAGAGAGTGTCAGAGAGGGTCGGCGAATGCCACAGTGTGTCTCAGAGAGTGTCACATTGTCTCAGAGAATGTCATAGTGTGTCTCAGAGTGTGTCAGAGTGTAACAGTGTGTCAGAGAGTGTCAATGTGTGTCAGAGTGTGTCACAGTATGTCACAGTCTGTCAGTGAGTGTCACAGTGTATCTCAGACATTGTCAGATAGAGTCACAGAGTGTCAATGAATGCCTCAGAGTGTCACAGAAAGTGACAGTGTGTCACAGTCTGTCAGAGAGTGTCACAGTGTGCCTCAGAGAGTTTCAGAGAGAGTCAGAGAGTGTCACAGTGTGTCTAAGTGAGTGTCAGAGAGAGTCAGAGAATATCACAGTGTGCCACAGTCTGTCAGAGAGTGTCACGGTTTGCCTCAGAGGGAGTAAGAGAGTGTCACAGTGAGTATTGAAGAGGTTCAGAGAGTTTTACTGTGTGTCTCAGAGAGTGTCACAGTGTATCTCAGCGAGTCAGAGAGAGTCACAGTGAGTATCGGAGAGGTTCAGAGAGTTTCACTGTGTGTCTCAGAGAGTGTCACAGTGTATCTCAGAGAGACAAAGAGAGTCAGAAAGTGACACAGCGTGTCGCAGAGAGTGTCACAGTGTGCTTAAGAGAGTGTCAAAGAGAGTCACAGTGTGTTGCAGTCTGTCAGAGAGAGTCACAGTGTGCCTCAGAGCCAGAGAATGTCAGAGAATGTCACAGTGTGTCATAGTCTGTCAGAGAGTGTCACAGTGTGTCAGAAATTGTGGCAGTGTGTTTCAGAGAGTGTAAAAGAGAGACAATGAGGGTCACAATCTGTCTCAGGGAGGGTCAGAGTGTGTCACAGTGTGTCTCAGAGAGCCAGATAGAGTCAGCGAGTGTCACAGTGTGTCTCAGAGAGTGTCACAGTGTGTCACAGTCTGTCAAAGAAGATTACATTTTATTTCCGAGTGTGTCAGAGAGAGGCAGAGAATATCTCAGAGATGGTCACAGTATGCGAAAGAGTGTTACAGAGTGACGCAGAAAGTGATAGAAAGATTCAGAGAGTGTCACAATGTGTCTCAGAGAGTTTCAGAGATGGCCAAATGTGTTACAGTGTTTCTCAAAGTGTCAGAGAGAGTCAGAGAGTGTTACAATGTGTCTCAGAGAATGTCAGAGTGTGTTACAGTCTGTCTCAGAGAGTGTCAGAGATGGTCAGAGTTTGTTTCAGAGAGGGTCACAGTCTGTCAGAGAGTGTTCCAGTGTGTCTCCGAGAATAACAGAAAGAGGGAGGGAGTTTCACAGATTGCCTCAGAGAGATTAGATTTTAGATTACTTACAGTGTGGAAACAGGCCCTTC